>NC_056741.1:369847011-369962011 GCF_019279795.1 Protopterus annectens | reverse complement strand
ACACTGTAACATACAAAGAGTGAAAACTTAAAAAGCTTAAGTCTGACAAAATGTTAGGGGCTGTTATTGCTATCATAAACCAATATGTGCAAGGTGCTGAAGGTGGTGATGTTATGAATGCTGCTGAGCAACCCACAGTGAGGAGATGGAGAAGAGTGTACAGACCCAGGGTAACCTACCAGGGGCTACATGAGCTGGAGATAGTGGAGCACTATAGAGTGGACAGAGACCTCCTGCAGCAAATTGTTGAGCTGTGCTGGTCATGCCTCACACACAGATCCAACAGAGGGGAACCCATCCCAGTGAATACCAAGGTATGTGTTGGCCTACAAATACTAGCTACAGGTACCTTCCAGAGACCAACTGGTGATATAATTGGGGTTTCACAGGCATCAGCATCCAGGGTACTGCACCAGTTCCTGTATGCCATGTCAGCACATGTCGCTAAGCATGTATATTTCCCCAATTCCAGTGAGGCATTGGCCAGCAATATGCGTCTTTTCCACCAAATAGCAGAATACCCTGAGGTGGTGGGTGCAATAGACTGCACGCACATACACATCAAAGCACCACCCGGTGAGCGGTGTAGTGTTTACATCAACCACAAGGGCTTCCCCTCCATCAACTGCCAGGTTGTGTGCGATGCCCAGGGCATAATAATGAATGTGTGTGCTGGCTGCCCTGGAAGCTATCACGATTCCCACATCTGGCATCTGATGCAGCTTTACCAGAGATTTGCCAATGGGGACATCCCTGACGGTCACCTAGTTGGGGATGCTGGATACACACTGGAGCCGTGGCTGATGACACCCATCAGAAATGCACACACACCCGAACAAGAACTCGATAATGAGGCACACGCACAAACAAGAAACATTATTGATCGTGTGTTTGGGATGCTCAAGTCATGGTCCTGGTGCCTGGACACATCTGGTGGAGGCTTGCAGTACTCACCAACTACATGTACCCAAATTGTCATGGTATGTGCCTGCTACACAATATGATCCTGTGAAAACAGCTGCAGCAGGAACAGCATTAGACAGGGCCAAAGAGCCCCCCACCATTGCCAAGGCCTGCACAGGCACAGCGTGATTCAGAGGAGGAACAACCTGAGCCTGCTGCAGTAGGCAGAAGGAGGCATGCCCAGTATGCCCTGGTCTTGGCAAAGAGGCAACGCATAGCACATGCACTGACTCAGTAGGAACCCTGGAAATGACACCTCTCTCTGACTCACACATACAATAAAATGGATGCCTAACTTGACACTACCTGTTTTCAAACATGTATAGGGAGTGTACTATGTGCATCCGACATAGGCAGCCCTGCAGCACCACCTGAGGTGTGATTGCCCTATTTTAAGCAATATAAAGCAGTGCTAAGCACATTTTACCACTATTTGGCATATTTAAGCACAATTGTGTGGAGCTGCTCACCGCGCTAACTAGCGTAATGTTGGGCAGCGTTGGGCAATGTTGGGCAACGTTGGGCAACATTGGGCAATGTTGGGCAATGTTGGGCAAAGTCAGGCAAAGCCGGGTAAACACACTCACACCTGCTTTACTGTTCCTTAACCAGTCAGGTCTGCCCAGCAGGAAAATAAAAAGCAGTGACAGGGCTCAAACTCAGGATACTGTGCACTATAGTCACAGTACTGAACCACTAAGCCATGACAGCATTCAGTACTGAACCACTAAGCCATGACAGCATTTCACTGGCACAGACACAGCAGGGCAATTGTAGACTAACGCAAACACAAACAAATGCTGTATCATGCCCTCTGAACTTCCCCCCAGGCCTATGCAGACAGATAACAGCAGGTCAGGCAGTGGGATATGGGTTGGGTAGGCTATGAAGTCACAAACTAATATACGTGAAATTGGAAGCTACGTTCTGTAGTACAGTAGTATGCCTCAAGCCAGTACGATATGCAACAGTACAGACTGAAATGGAGTACCTGACATAGCAGTGCAGGCCTAGAAAATGTGTATAAGTGTCAGGTGAACCCCTCATCCTATTTCCACCCACAGTAACAATCAGGTGTGCCCCCTGGGTAGAAATGTACAAATAATAGCTGCCCTCCTTGTATGTAGAAATGTTGATAAGTCTCTGCAAAGCAATTCATGGAAGCCCTGAAGGCACAGCGTGCTTCCTGTCAATGTACAACACAAAGGTGAGCCCTGAAGTAAAAACCAACTTGATTTTTCACACACATATAGTATATATGTCCATACTGGGCATGCTCACACACGTCAAAAATTTAGCAAATGTCATTCAACAACATACTGAAAGGTCATACTGGGCATACTCACACACTTAGGTCATGTCTGAGTACAGCAGTGGGCCACACATATCTGGCAGTTGCAGTTCTTACCCCAGAAACTTGTCACTATTCACCAACCCTGCCTTGCGCACACAGTTATATGAAAACAGACCCATATAATATATTGGACTCCTGTCATAATCAAACTATGTACTATAAGTACTTAAGTTGTTCAAAGAAAGTGAAAATACAAAGAAGATCAATAAATCTCTGATCAGTATCATCAGTAAACAATGAGCACTCCTAACATTATCCAATCCACGTTATAGCAAAAATATTGTCAAAGAACCCATAGAGAACCATGAAGCTTTATTTCACTATGTCATAAATATCAATGTAAACACATATATGTACTGAGTCAGAGCAAATTGTAAATGAATACATGTACATGACTGACACTGCCAACATCTTGTCAGACAGGTTCATACATATTTACCCCCTCTCACTGACAAAAGGGCCCATTATCATACCTGGAGATTGTGAAAACCCAGAAATCACATATACAATGGTTAAACAGCACTTTCCAAACCTAAAAACATGGTGTCTATGTGATGCCATGGTTTCCCTAGCTGTGTCATATGTGAACTCCAAAACAAATAAACCCTGCACCTGAACAGTCTGTTGAGACTCACCCTCTGTACAGGATATGAAACTGTTGAATGAGCAACAGCAACATTTGGCACACTCCACAAGTGTTGGTGCACAACAGACCATATGAACTATTGTCTTATAAGCCTATTAAGCCTGATCTGCAAGGCCATGGAGTCCATCATGATGGAACTCATAAACAGAGCTATTGTGAGCCTACAAACACCCAACCCTACCAATTTCGGTTTGGTCAGGGGCAGATCATGGTTCCCAAACCTGCTAGACTGTTTTCAAGGTAGTCACCCAGGACATGCATCAATGAAATGAGCTACACACATCCCACATAGACCTTGAAAAGCCCTTTTCCAACATCCCAGACACATGTCATATCCACAAACTCAACAACCAGTGCATAAATATGTATGTCATCTGATCGATTGCCAACTGGGGCACAGATAGATCCCACAAGGTAAGATCTGTGGTCTCCTGTTCAAGCTGGTAACAACTGCTGTCCCCCATGGGTCAGTCCTGGGACCCCTCCTGTCTGGTATATACTTTTCAGAAATACAGTCAAACACACAAGGGCTATGTTTAGCAAAGTTTGTGGATGACTGCAAAAAAGTTGTCATAATCGATATTTGGGACAACAGAGACATCCTTAAAAAGGGTCTCAGTCAGACATATGTGGTGTAAAATTCATGGCCTCGAGCTACTCATACAAATACCACATAGGTGCCAACACCCTAAATATGTAGGTGATAATAAGGGATCTATGGACACATGTGGATAGTCATCTCCACTTCCAGAAACATATTCACAAAGTGGTTAGAAAATCATGCTATGTGTTCCCACAAACAGCCAAAGTCTTTGCATGTAGTTCAAAGGAGGTTCCCTCTACTCATCAGTCATCAGACCCATCAGAGAGTACCACAACACACTTGCGATGAATCTGACTATGCACCCTCAGCAGCTGGAAAGACCACTGAAGTACATCAACAAGAGGATTACTGGCCTCATGCAACAAGACTGAATTTAACTCAATCAGTACTCTGTTGCATACTGTCTACTCAGGAGATCTCTGCCCACCAGACAGGTCCATGTCCAATGCAGAACTGATGTGTATGCGCTATCTGAAGTAAACCCAAGCTCACTGTACCACATGCTCTAGGGATATCACCATCACAACATTAAATACAACATGTTGGAGGGATACATTACTAACTCACAGACTTCCCTTACCTTGATGAGTGCATGTGAAACTGAACTATCACACCATGGATCACTTCATCATCTCTACTACACAGAGGCCTAGGGAACTAACTCCATGGGTGGTGATAGCTGCACACTCTGGCCATACTAATATATGCCTTCAAGCAGATAGCCTATTACCTACCTATGTACCTCTATATATATGTAGGGGGAACACAGTATAATAAGCCAAATATGTTCTGAGTCAGAGCAAATTGTAAATGAATACATGTACATGACTGACACTGCCAACATCTTGTCAGACAGGTTCATACATATTTACCCCCCTCTCACTGACAAAAGGGCCCATTATCATACCTGGAGATTGTGAAAACCCAGAAATCACATATACAATGGTTAAACAGCACTTTCCAAACCTAAAAACATGGTGTCTATGGGATGCCATGGTTTCCCTAGCTGTGTCATATGTGAACTCCAAAACAAATAGACCCTGCACCTGAACAGTCTGTTGAGACTAACCCTCTGTACAGGATATGAAACTGTTGAATGAGCAACAGCAACATTTGGCACACTCCACAAGTGTTGGTGCACAACAGACCATAGGAACTATTGTCTTATAAGCCTATTAAGCCTGATCTGCAAGGCCATGGAGTCCATCATGATGGGACTCATAAACAGAGCTATTGTGAGCCTACAAACACCCAACCCTACCAATTTCGGTTTGGTCAGGGGCAGATCATGGTTCCCAAACCTGCTACACTGTTTTCATGGTAGTCACCCAGGACATGCATCAATGAAATGAGCTACACACATCCCACATAGACCTTGAAATGCCCTTTTCCAACATCCCAGACACATGTCATATCCACAAACTCAACAACCAGTGCATAAATATGTATGTCATCTGATCGATTGCCAACTGGGGCACAGATAGATCCCACAAGGTAAGATCTGTGGTCTCCTGTTCAAGCTGGTAACAACTGCTGTCCCCCATGGGTCAGTCCTGGGACCCCTCCTGTCTGGTATATACTTTTCAGAAATACAGTCAAACACACAAGGGCTATGTTTAGCAAAGTTTGTGGATGACTGCAAAAAAGTTGTCATAATCGATATTTGGGACAACAGAGACATCCTTAAAAAGGGTCTCAGTCAGACATATGTGGTGTAAAATTCATGGCCTCGAGCTACTCATACGAATACCACATTGGTGCCAACACCCTAAATATGTAGGTGATAATAAGGGATCTATGGACACATGTGGATAGTCATCTCCACTTCCAGAAACATATTCACAAAGTGGTTAAAAAATCATGCTATGTGTTCCCACAAACAGCCAAAGTCTTTGCATGTAGGTCAAAGGAGGTTCCCTCTACTCATCAGTCATCAGACTCATCAGAGAGTACCACAACGCACTTGCGATGAATCTGACTATGCACCCTCAGCAGCTGGAAAGACCACTGAAGTACATCAACAAGAGGATTACTGGCCTCATGCAACAAGACTGAATTTAACTCAATCTGTACTCTGTTGCATACTGTCTACTCAGGAGATCTCTGCCCACCAGACAGGTCCATGTCCAATGCAGAACTGATGTGCATGCGCTATCTGAAGTAAACCCAAGCTCACTGTACCACATGCTCTAGGGATATCATCATCACAACATTAAATACAACATGTTGGAGGGATACATTACTAACTCACAGACTTCCCTTACCTTGATGAGTACATGTGAAACTGAACTATCACACCATGGATCACTTCATCATCTCTACTACACAGAGGCCTAGGGAACTAACTCCATGGGTGGTGATAGCTGCACACTCTGGCCATACTAATATATGCCTTCAAGCAGATAGCCTATTACCTACCTATGTACCTCTATATATATGTAGGGGGAACACAGTATAATAAGCCAAAGATGGATGGGCAGAGATGTGTATAAGAGGGTGACCATGACAGGGAGCCATCCAGGACTGTCCCACCCAGCACACATCCCAATGGCACGAAAGACATGAGGTGCACATCTCTCCCACTGTACATAACAGCCACCAGTATCTGTAAGCATTACAGTGTATGTGATCCATGTGCCTGCTGTACAACATGACTGTATAATGAAGTACACATCTACTATCTGTAGACATGCACCTGTCACATAGGTTCATAGGTATGTAGTAGACTATCTCCACGAAGGCATATATCAGCCTACGCAAGTTGTGCAGCTTTCACCACACCATTGGGTAGTCTCCCAAGGCCTAGTTCTAATAGTTAGTACCCTAAGCCCCTTTCTAGTGGGGCTGCTGATGTGATGCCTGGCATGAATCGTCTGTTTCCCATCCACTCATCAAGGTTCCAATTGAAGAGTGTCAATGAGGGGTTCTGTCTGATGTACATTGGGACTCTGTTCCACAGTAAGGCAAGTGTCTGGGATGGTACTCTATCCCACCAGCATATTGTATTCATCATTCTGATGAGGTTCATATCCCTGGAATGTGTAGGGCGACTCAGCATTGTTATGTTTAGATGGAGCATGTTCAACAGTTATGTGTTGGACATGGCTCTGTATGTTAGGCAGAGTGTGCTTCTGAGTAGGCGATATGCAAAGAACAGATTTAGTTTTTTACCAGTTGTGTTGCATAACACAAATGTTTGAGGCCAGTAATCCTCTTGGTGAGGTACCTATGTGGTCTCTACAGCTGCTGGATATGCTAAGTCGAGTACATTCTAAATGGTGCACTGTACTCAATGATGAGTCTGATGATGTAAGAGTAGAGTGCCAACACTACCTCTTTGGATCCTGATGCAATCCCTTTGTTGATTAGGTGGGCCACATAGGATCTCCCAATCACTTTGGCAACATGGTTGTCAAAGGAAAGATGACTATGTACATGTGTCCCCAGATCCCTTATCACCTTGTCATTTTAAGGGGGTAACACCTATGTGGTAGTTTGTGGGTATTTTGTTTTCAACAAAGAGGATCACTATGCATTCCTCCACAATGAGCTTGAGGCCATGATTCTGACACCACACATCTGTCTCATAGAGTCCTTTCTGGAGAATATGTTTGTCTTCCGGGGAATCTATTATGGCAAACACTTTACAGTTCCCAGCAAACTTTGTCAACCACAACTCACCTGTGTTGGCATGTACATTTGAGAAGTCTATACCAAACAGGAGGGACCCCAGGACTAAACCCTGGGGGACACCAGTCATTACCAGTGTAGAGTCTGACATGTAGCAAGCAACTCGCAATGTGTGGGATCTATCTGTGAGCCAGTTTGCAATCCATCTTGTGATGTGTGGATTCATGGCCAGGTTGGTGAGTTCCTCTATGATACCTGACTGGGGAATGGTGTCAAAGGCCTTAGCAAGGTATAGGTAAGCTGTGTGGAGCTCAGTTCAATCATCTGTAGCCTGGGTAACTGTCAAAGAAATCCTCCCAGTTCAGGAGGCGTGGTCTGCATTTGACGAAGTCAAACTGGGTGTGCTCAACTGTGTAAAGGTTCCCAATCTCTGTATTGTTGACTTCCATTATGATTGGCTCCATTGCCTTGCAGAACACACTCATCAGGCTCATGGAGCATGAATGCCAAGGGTTTTTTGTGGCCCCACACCTGTGGAGTGTGAAGAACGTTGCTGTGCAACATTCTATGGGCACGTATCCTGTAGAGAGCATGTAGAGAGAGGTATAGGTATCCTTGATGAATATGGATACATCCTTACCCTATGTGCTATGATTCAGGTTCTGATGCTGGAAGGTATGGAATGAGTAGTATCCTGATAGTGCTGGTGTGCTGTCTGGAGCCTTAAACTAGGTTACTGATACTGCACACATATCAATATTCTCCATAATGAGAAGTGCCTCGAGTATGTGCATCTTGAGGCTGAGACTACTGGCAATGAGTAGCATTTAGCTCACTTTGTGGTTATTTGTGTTAGTTACAGGGTTTGGTTTGCCCTGCGTGACCGGTGTTCCACACCTGACGTCAGCACCTCAATGGTCCCATCTGACCATAAGCTAATTACCCTACATATCCACATCCTGGACCCACACCCCCATTAAGGAAACCATGTTAAAAAATGTCTCCAAAGCCAACTTCATGCTTTTTAAGACAGAAGTGCTGAACTGCAGGACACCCATGCAGATGGACAATACAGTTACAACTACTGAATCCTTCATAATTGCACTTTATAAGCACTTACATGACTTCATGCATAGTGCTATCCCAAACAGAACCAAGATGCTATCCTCCAAGAAGAAAAGGAAGCCAATCTGATGTTTCCCTGCCATAAAAAAACTGCACAACAGAAGGAAAATACTGTTGCAAAAGAGGGTAAAATCCCATGAGGGGAGGAGCTCCATGGTCAACATCAGTAAGAAGCTGTGATCCATGATAAAATCCTCCAAAGCTAGTTATGAAAACAAAATCAACACAGATTCTAAAGACAACCACAAAGCATTCTATAGCTATGCCAAGAATCTCAATGGCAACACTCAGATCTGCTCTGAGTTACAGCACAATGGCACTAAATATACAGACCCAACTGATATTGCCAACATCCTGGCAGATAGTATCAGTGCTAACTTTACCCCCCTCTCACCCATGAACGAGCACATCTCTATAACGGAAGACTGCAAAGTTGCTGTCATCATGGCTGCACAGGTAAAAAACACTACAAAGCCAGGAACACAGCATCCATGGGACCAGATAACATCCCAGGCTGTGTTCTATGCAAACTGCAGAATGAACAGGCACCACACCTATGTACCATGTTAAGTCATAGCCTCACTTTAGGCTATGTGCCTGCTGAATGGTGTACAGCAATGGTTATCCCACTACACAAGGGGGGAGCCACCATGGACCCCAGGAACTAGCGCCCCATTAGCCTGATGAGCCTGCTCTGCAAGCCCATGGAATGTGTCATCATATAACTTATAAAAAAAGACATTGGTAATCTCCAAACTCTGGACCACAACCAAAGTTGGGTTTGTAAAAGGCAGATCATGTCTCCTAAACCTGATAGACATTATTGAAGCAGTCACCAGAACTGCAGACAAGGGTAAGGTGGTTCACACAGCCTATGTAGATCTTGCCACGGCTTTCAACACCATCCTCCACTCTGGAATTATGGATAAACCCACTAAGCTTGGTATAAATCGCTATGTCACAAGATGGGTTGCCAACTGGCTAACTGACAGAACACACACTGTGAAAGTAGCAGACTCCAAGTACGTCTTTGGACCAGAGACAAGTGCAGTACAACAGGGTTCAGTCCTGGGTCCTGTCCTGTCTGGAATCTACTTCCCTGAAGTAAACTTTAACATGGAAGGTCTGTGGCTAATGAAGTTTCCAGATGACTGCAAACTAGGAGCCATAACCGAAACTACTGAAGATGTGGACACCCTTCAAAAGGGCCTCACTGAGACAGATGCCTGTTGTCAAAGCCATGGCCTCAAGCTCAATGCCAAAAAGTGCATTGTTATCCCCTTTGGTAAAAACTCTGTAGCCATGAACTACAACATAGGCGGTAGTATACTTAACACTGAAAGTGTAATAAGAGACCTTGGGTCACATGTAGACAGTGGACACACCTGTGATAATCACATCCCCGCAATAGTCAGGAAATCCTTCTACGTGGCACACCTCATCACAAAAGGTGTTTCATGCAGAATAGAAGAGGACATTGCTCCCCTCTACTCATCACTCACTAGATCCATAATAGAGTACAATGCCCCTTTTGCTATGTACCTCACAAGACATCTACAACAACTGGAAAGCCTGCAGAAATACCTCACAAACAGCATTAGTGGCCTGAAATACATGCCATACACAGACCGTCTCAAAATGCTTCAGCTGTACTCTCTCGCATATTGCCTACTCAGAGGTGATCTCTGCCTAACATACAAAGCTATGTCAAACACAGAGCTGTTGGACATGCTCCATGTAAAACACTCACAATCCCTCTGATCTTTGGCCCCAAAACCCAGAGTGAAATACAAAAAGAAGTGGTGTATCCATTTACCTTATGGATACCCACTCCTTCAGGTTAGTGGCACAGCATGAGGCCTTGGAGACTATGCAAGTCCAACTAACATTGGGCAAAGCTGCTTATCAGATTGTAGCCTGCTACAGATCACCTATCTTGTCTCGGGAACCTCACTCAGTATTCCTGAGAACAGTGGAAAATATAAAGGTCCTACCAAACACCATTATATGAGGAGATTACAACTACCAAAACACTGACTGGGAGAATTACTTGTGTACAATGTCTTTTGCCCAATGCTTCCTAGAGTTTAAAAACTCAAACGCTCTGGAACAGCTGGTCACCACGCCCACTAGAGGTGACAACATACTGGACCTGATCATCACCAACATGGGTTACCAGTGTTCCACAACAGAGATAAACCCCTTGCTGGTAATATCAGATCATAAAGTAATCACACTGGACATCCACACCATGCCCCCCCCCACAGTCAAGGAAACCACTGTGAAGAAAGTTTCTAAAGCAAACAGCACACTTCTCAAGACCAGAGTGGAAAGTTCAAAAGCATCCTTGCTATAGGATAATGCTATACAATCTGCAGAATCATTTACAAGTGCATTCTATGAGCATCTACAGGGATGCATGGATCGAGCCATGCCAAATAAGACCAAGATGCACTCCTCCAAAAATAAGAAACCAGTCTGGTGGTCGTCGCACATAAATAAGCTATACAACAGAAGGAGGGAACAAACACATGATAGAGCAAACTTCACAAAAGGAAAGGCATCACTAATCATTATTAGGAAGAAACAATGATCGCTCATAAAATAATCCAAGGCCAATTTCTAAAGACAAATTGCCAAGGAATATAAGAATAACAACCACAAAGCCTTCATTAGCTATACCAAACATTTAGGTGGCAACTCTCAAATATGCTGTCAGCTACTGCAAAATGGAAAAAAGATACACTGAACCAACTTACATTGCCCACATCCTGGGGAACAAGTTCAGTGCAATCCCCCCATCACCCCCAAAAGGGCCTGTGTCCATCCCAGAAGAATGCAGAGCACCAGACGTCATGGGCATGCAGGTAAAAACAGCCCTCTCCAAAGCTAAGAACACAGCATCAATGGGACTGGATGATGTCCCAGGCTGCAACTTACACCAGCCCCAAAAGGAACTACACCCTCACCTACATTCACTGTCCAGACTCAACCTTACCACAGGCTATTTACCCAAAGAATGGCATACAGCAACAGTCATCCAGCTCCACAAGGGGGGTGCCACAACAGAACCAGGAAACCATTGCCCTATAGGCCTACTCAACCTGGTCTGCAAAGCTATGGAGCAAATTATCATGGAACCCATAAACAGAGACATTGGAGACCTCCAGACACTGGACTCTACCCAACTTGGCTTTGTTAAAGGTAGATCCTGGCTCCTAAACCTAGTTATCTTATTTGAAACAGTTACCAAGGACATAGATGGAGGTGAAAGTAGTCGACACAGCCCACCTGGACCTCACAAAGGCCTTTTGACACCATTCCCCACTCTGGCATCATGGACAAGCTTACCAGCTTGAACATTAACAGCTATGTCACAGGATTGGTGGCCAACTAGCTCACAGATCAAACACACATGTTCAGAGTTGCGAGTGTCATGTCCGACTCTAAACCAGTCACAAATGGCATCCCACAGGTATTGGTCCTGGGACCCCACCTGTTCAGTAGATACTGCTCAGAGGTACAGGCAAGCACGGGAGGAGTATGGCTGAACAAGTTTGCAGATGACTGCTAACTGTGGTCCATAATCGACTCCACGGCTGACACAGACATCCTATAGAAGGGTCTTACAGAGTCAGATACCTGGTGTCAAAACAATGCCCTCAAGCAGAATGCCAAAGAATGCATTGTCATCCCCTTTGGATAAAACAAAGTGCCCACAAATTACCACACAGGTGGCAATCCAGTATGTACAGAGAATGCAATTATGGCCATGGGGACCCAGGTAGATAGTAAACTCTCCTTTGATGATCACATTGCCAAAGTGTTTACAAATTCCTTCTGTGTAGCCCATCTAATGTCACCTAATGTAACCCACTTTGTCTAGTCTGATGATGTCACCATCCTACCTGTGGAACGAAGACCTCCCAGTAATGTGTATAGCATGTTGTGTAAATGCATACTGCTCTAGTATCATAAGGTAGTTAGGTAGGGGTTTGAATCCTGCACTTGACAAACTGTATGTCTGTGTGTGTATCCCCTTGTAGAAGAGCAACCTTTTTGGAGACAACTACAACACCTTAAAAGTGATATACTTATCTTTGTCAAGTCTGATGATGTCACCATCCTACAAATATACCTGTGGAAAGGAGAACTCCCAGTAATGTATATAGCACCTCATGTAAATGCATACTGCTTTAGTATCATAAAGTAGTTAGGTAGGAGTTTGAATCCCACACTTGACAACTGTATGACAGTGTGTGTGTATTTACTTGTAGAGGAGCAGCCTTTTTGGAGACAACTACAACACCTTAAAAGTGGTATACTTATCTTTGTCAAGTCTGATGATGTCACCATCCTACAAATATACCTGTGTAAAGTACAACTCCCAGTAATGTGTATAGCGTGTTGTGCAAATGTGGACTAGTCTAGTATCATACAGTAGTTAGGTAGGGGTTTGAATCCTGCATTTGGTGAGTGTGTGCTCTATGTGTGTGACACAGTTGGTCACTGGGTTGTGGGTTTTGCTTTTACTATTGTTTGACATATCACAATGACAACAGTTTGTGCATTGCACGTCAGGTAGCTGTGTGGCAAATACATATACATACATGTGACCTCAATTATTTCATAGGTGGGAACCCTGCTTTCTCCATGAACACATCTGTTATCTTTGTCAGAGTGTGCTGCCACTTTCCAGACCTTAGGTCACATCTGTATGCTTGTGACAAGCACAGCCACTGCAGTGATCCTTGGCCTAGGTCATCCATGTCACACACACTCATCACGGTTTCTATTGAATAGTGTGAGTGAGGGTTTATGCCTGAGGTATATTTCAGACCAGTTAAAATGCAGCAAAGTCTGTCAATGATGGCTCTTCATTATAGGTGTACAACAACCTTTGTGGATATGCATGCAGACCCCTTATTGCTTATGTGATTCACCGAGGGATTTCAAAATACATTTGGAAATGTGATTACCAAAGGAGAGATGATATAACACTTGGCTGTATGTACACATCGGTACCTGTCAACATGTTGGGGGCTACTACCAGTGTCTGTGGGGATACTATGTTTTTTAAAGGTGGATGACTATGCTTTAGTTGGCTTATAGCTTTACAGCATGGGATTGACAACAGGTATCTGTCTGTATGATACCCTTGTGGAGGATGTGTGTGTCATCTGGAGAATGCATTATAGGCCACAGTATGCATTTCCAGATGTGGACGGACATATCCCTACTGCGTTTGCTTGTACCTAAGTGAGCTATATGCTAATCAGGAGTGCTCACAGGAATGGGTGCAGGTGAAAACCACTGGTTACTGGCATAGCATAGGTCCTGAAGGATACAAATGTTACTGTGTGTCCTACATCTGTGTGTCAGTTGTCAATACATCATCTAATGATTGTTTATGGTCAGACTGTTGAGGTTGTGTATACTATCAGAATGCAAACCAATGACAGATAGTAACAGGATCACCCACAGCACAGTGTCAAACCATGTCATACACGCATGTGTACCCAAGTTCCAAAATGTGTGTAGTACAATGCATACTGGCCACCAATAGAAACTATAGAGTGTTAACACTGTGTAATACAGGGCATGTCACCCTGCCCATGTGTCCACTATGCATGTACATACAGACAGTGCACCTCCACCATGTTCACAAATGTACACCTGCAAACCTGTGCTGCACACATCCCACACGTACTGTCCAATACTACACACATCAGCCAAGTGGCACATGGGCGGACAATACACTATTGGGATTAACACTGGTGTAAACAATAATACATTGACAGTCATAGCTTTAATACAGCATGCCTGCTCAGTTACACCTTCAAGGATATCATTACACTTTACTGCTGACAACATGCTAACATTGCTATACTGCTATAAAGTCACCCTGTGCATCAGCACCTTGTTAGCCTGTTCCTGCATCAATGTTACAGATGAAAGGAGGTGGCACAGGTTTCATCATATGCACAGGGTGTGTTGTTGGTTTGCCAGAGGCCTACATTGAACCATACAATCGACATGTATGTGTGTGTGTGTGTGTGTGTGTGTGTGTGTGTGTGTGTGTGTGTGTGTGTGTGTGTGTGTGAGGGCCAAGAGTACTGGTATGGGCCAATGTTGATGTAATGTGTGCAGGTATATGTTAGCCCTAGGTGTCTGATTTATGTGTGTGTGTGTGTGTCTGCATGTACACAGTTCCACCATGTGGCTGCCATATATGGGAATTTGTGGGACAGCCACAGACTGTACCTGCCAGGCTTTGCAGATCACTGTCTTTGGCCATGGATACAGTACCTGTGCCTGGCAGGGGTGCTACTGACAGTATCAGGTACTAAGCCAGACTGGGTACTATCCTCAGAGGTAGACATATGTACACTGGACCCAGGTCCCTGCTGGGACTGGCCAGAGCCATGTGCATGTGGTCTTCTAGGATGGTCTATAGACAGCCCACCCCCAACATTGCTGGGGCTGGTACTATCACTACAGGAGTGGCTGTGACTTGAGGGACATCCACAGCGACTGGCAGCTGCTGATGTTGCTGTCATCTGTCCACGTCTATGTCTCAACCATCCCACACTGTCCTGACACATGGACATGACATTGCGGAGGACATCTAATGTCTCACCCCCAACGTCTATCAGTGACCTCAGTGTAATTATGGATGGCACCTGCTAGGTCATCGATACTGTCATTTAAAGCGGTGTTATGTGCCCTCTGTACCCTTAGTCCCTGTCTGGTGTACCGTTCCATATGTGCCTGTGCCTCCATGACAGCCTGGAACATGCAAGAGGTTGTAAGACCTGTGGCACGTCTGCCAGGGGCATGATGACCAACAGTGCTCTGATGAGAACCCCTGGACATCTGCCTCTTGGTATGGCTGCTGTGTCTGGATGCATGTGCCATAGATACCACACTGTCCTGGCCATTGCCGACTGTACACTGTCCCTCAGCTAAGGGCATTGGTGATGATGGATGTATTGGCAGTATGACTGTGTGCATGGATGGGGTGGACACCTGTGTACTGTCAATTGGTGGCCCAACGACAGACCCTGGCAAACATCCCTGTGCCTCAACACACCTATCCTCATTATCACTATTTGTGTGACATCAGGTTCCCTGCTGCAGTGAACCAGCCCAACCTCAGAACCTGTGAGAGGAAGACAGGAAACACACTTTACGACCTGTACACGATGTCAGAACACATGCACACATGCACACATGAACACATGAACACATGCACACATGCACACATGAACACATGAACACATGAACACATGCACACATGCACACATGAACACATGCACACAGGCACACATGCACACATGCACACATGCATACATGAAGAAATTCACACATGAACACATGCACACATGAACACATGCAAACATGAACACATGCACACACACACACACACACACACACACACACACACACACACACACACACACCACCAGCAATCCAGAACATACTCAATAGCAGTTGTTGGTGGGGTACAGTATCACAAGACAAACAGTCATATCACACGTGTCAGCATGCAGGATGCGTGTTGCTCAACAGCATGCAGTGCGAGTGCAGACAGTCCTTGCTAATAACAGTATACATGGCTTTGATGCATGTGTGTTGTTGTTGTTCAGTGATTGGCCTTACCCTGGAATGCAATGTGTACATGGACACAACATTGCTGTGCAAGTATTACAAGCTCTTCAATGTGCTGTGCACCATCACTCACAGGTATACATACCATGGCTGGATGTTTATCTGTGTGTCACATAGATATCCATTACTGATTAGAGTGTCTGTGTCTTTAGCAGATAATTGTGGACACAGGTTTAGCTCATGCATGCTATGCATACACACAGGATGAGTGGTGCGTGTATACCTGATGGAATACCATTGCTCAACATAGCCATTGTACAGTAGTTATGGTGAGTGTAGAACATATTGTGGACATGCCAGTGCCAGGCATGACATGGCATGCTACAACACAACTGCAACATTAAACATCACACATACCCAATGCATGTCATGTGACCTATACACTCAATAGCATATATGTGTCACTTTGTGCAAATGGTGATTTCTATGCATATTGTGTATAGGTGCATATGTTTGCACACACACAACATTGAGGTGTATAGCAATGAATGCTATGTGTAGTACTGTGGTTACTGTAACTGGATGGGATGTAGTACCATGAGCCATCATCATGCAGCATCATGTGGTCACTCAAGGCTACTAATGTGTGCCAGACCGGCATCTATCATGCTGTACCTGAACCACAGTACTATGGCTACATTCACCATTTCACAGCCAGTTGTTACATGGGTTTGTAAGGTGCCCAATAGGGAGCATTGCCTAACATGAATGTGTTGTGTGTTGAAGAGTGTCACACTGCCCCATGATAGGCCTCTACCCCTCAGGTATATTATGTGTGCTGTGTGGATGACATTTGGGATACTGGAGTGTGACCTTACAGTGTGTGTCTGAATACGCCATGTGTAGGATATTAACATGTACGGCATATGACGAAGTTGTGTATGTTGTGTGCATGTGTATCGACTGCCTATCCAATGTCCACTACAGTGTAGCCACAATTGTTTGGGATGCTCTTTGTATTGCATGTGTTTGAGGCAGCTACTCACATTACTGAGATGTGCATAGTCTCACAGCAAACATGCACAGCATGCATTATGTGTAGGTGTGTTACATGTGTACATGGCCTACACCTCACCTATGACATGCACATTTTATTTGCAATATTAAATGTAGAACACACTCACCAGCATGGGTCTGCTGCCTTGCTGTCACACCAGAGGGACCTACAAGGATATGAGACAGTTTGTCAGTTGGCACAACTGTGGCATTGCTACTGTGGGTTTGCAATCTTACAGTAGTACAATGGTTGACAGTCACAGGCCTACACATCATGTTCCAAATTATCAGTATTGCACAACACCAGGCTCCACATCTTCTAACTACACAGTACGCATCTCACATATGCATGACCTAACAATAGAGGTAACAGTAGTCTACAGATATGCCATGTTACCTGCACTCTCCATGTGAACTTGCTGGGGAGCTCTAGCCTCCATGATGACACATGTGTGCTGTTGTTGTTGGCCGGGAGCCACCAGGCTCAGGAGCAGCTCCTTCACTCTGGTGAGGGGGGGATGGGTGGTAACCCCACAACCTGTGGCAAGCTGTTGCCTACGGACATCAGACGCACACTGCCAGACATGTCTAAGTAAATCACTGCAGTGATGGTGTACCTGCTCATATGTCCGGTTATGCATGCCTATGTCATTTATCCTACGGACAACATCTTGCTACAGTGCAGTCCGCTCATGCTGGTCCTGGCTGGTTCTTGAGAATAGCAGGGTGTAGTTTTGGATGAGATTGGTGGTTAGGATTTCATCCTCTGCTTGATTATAGGTAGGGTTGCGATGGTGGGCCATGACCCTGGAAGACAATGAAACAATATGTGTGAGCAAGTCATGTGGCACACTTAACATTCTACAGTACAGATATCACTGAACTGCCATACATTGCAAACTATTGTCTGTCAGAGGATACACACTTTCAATACCACATATCAGTGCTCAACCCAGAACTGCCTGACAGTGCCTGGCATGCTCTATATATTAAACTATTTTCTGCACAGCAACAAAGAGAAACCACTATGTAAGACTATGCAACATTACATGGCACACTGTATGCAACACAATGCACCACCTAGCCACAGGAGGTATATATCAAGCTAATGCATAAAGAAATATGTAATCCATTGCAATGATTATAAAGTCCAGTTACAGTATTACCAGTATACCACATTAGTTGTTGATGGAAAACCCCTGCCTAAAATATGTGCACATTCGTGAATATAGGTGGCATACTGCTGTACTGGACTATACATGTTGCTAGATATGCACTTATATCCTGTAACACACATATGACCGAGGGCATGTTACAGGCATACCCACAAACACATCAGACATACATACAGGACACAGAGGTATGGCAACCCAGATGAGCTTTACATGTGTACCATGCAGTACTGTGTGTCAGTACTTACAAACTCTTATGCCTGAGGTATGTAATCTGTGAGGACTACAGGGAACACACAAAACAGTGTTTCCAAGCAATGTGGACATACACCATACTGTGTTGTTTAGGCCTACAGCTTCAGGTAGTACTACAGTTCATACAGGATTTGGATTAACCAGCAGTACCAATCAATGAGCATACATGTACTGCTTTAGCCTCCAATGGCACACCCCAGTTAACACCAAGGGACTACGTCAGACCATATGCCATACTGCTTTTTCTGGCTAGCAATAGCATACACATCTTTTGCTGGGATCAGAGCTAGTACATATAATACCATGACAGAAACAGTTTCCCACTAAGCTATCCCACATATACACAACTGTGACACATTCACCAACACATTCACCATCACACTCAGTCAACCTCACATAGCAATTATTGCAACAAGTACATGTGGGTGTGTATTGGTTCATAGGTAGGTAATAGGCTATTGGCCCTAGGGCCTTTATAAGCCTAGCCAGATAGTACCCTGGCTTTTGACACCCAAGTAATTAAATTTCATGTGCCCCTGTCAAGCAGAGCCACAGAGGTGATTCCCGGGGTGTATTTCCTATCTCCCATCCAATCATCAAGACTATTCATGATGAGTGCTACTGAGGAGCTTTGTTTGCTATTTATAGGTAGTTTGTTCCAGAGTATGGGATGTCTCTGAGGTAGGAATCTATCCCTCCAGCATGTTCTGTTTATTGAGGTGACAAGGTTTAGGTCCCTAGAGCGTGTAGCTCGTAGGGATTTTGATCTGTTTACATGGAGCATGTCCAACAGCTCTGGATTTGACATAGCTTTGTATGTTAGGCAGAGGTCACCTCTGGATTGGCGGTATGTGACACAGTCTAGCTGTGGTTTTGTGAGATGGTCTGCATAGGGCATATGTTTGAGGACAGTAATACCCTTTGTGAGGTATGTTTGTGGCCTTTCCAGTTGCTGTAGATGTCTTGTGAGGTACATACCAGAAGGGGCATTGTACTCTATAATGGGTTTTGTGAGTGATGAGTAGAGGGGAACACTGACCTCTTTTTCCCTGGATGACACAGCTTTTGTGATGAGGTGTGCCATGTAGACAGATTACATGACTAGTGTGGCACTGTGATTATCAACGGTGAGACTACTGTCCACCTGTGTCCTATGGTCTTTTATCACACTTTCGGTGTTAAGTCGACTACCACCTATGTGGTAGTTCATGGGTACAGAGTTTTTAGCAAAAGGGATGCCAATGCATTTTTGAAATTGAGCTTGAGGCCATGGCTTTGTCACCAGGCATCTGTTGCAGTAAATATGACTCTCTCTCTCTCTCTCTCTCTCTCTCTCTCTCTCTCTCTATATATATATATATATATATATATATATATATATATATATATATATATATATACATACATATAAACATCCATTGGTGTATATATAGATATACATATAGGCACATATACAGACCACCTTTCATGGTGGGAATATCAATTATGCGAAGTATGTGAGGTATACAGTTATGTAATGATATTGCACAGTCTTGTGCGAAATGCATTGAAGGTGTTCTCAGCCCATGTGGCTTTAGCAGGCCTCACTGGCTGCAACACTGCAAACCTAACAAATCACACCCACAGCGTTTAACCACCACATGTCATATACCAGCACTGTATGCTGTCTTGTTTGCCACACACTACTACCTACATACAAATATGCACATAACAACCTTCACCAACATATATATGACCTCCCTTCACAAACAGTTGCAGTATGTCCCTTACTCTATGCACATGTACAGATGCTAATATATCTGACACAGATATATCTCTCCGCATGTATGTTACACACACAAGGTCCACACTGTTGTAAGTCCCTGAACCTCATGGCTGACCTGTTGCAACATGAACAGGTGTCACGTGTGAGCACACAGTAATATTATAGGGTGTATACATAGCTGCAAATGCTAGATTAGCATACTAGCCTGGTACAGCAGTTGTCAATGCTAAGCTACACGTTGATATGACTATCATGCATGTGTTACTCTGTCACATCCATGTTTATATAGCTGTATGCGCTACTCCCTCAAACAGCCATTGTCCACACTATTGTACAGATTACAGATAACATGGATCAGATGTTTGACATGTAATGCTGAGCTACATATATCACAGTTATGTCCCACTGCACACAACTACACACTGATTTGTCCATGGCAGTAGTTATGCAGGGCATCTGTGCATAGATATGTACTCCTGCCACATATTGATGTTTCAAAGAATGTAGAGTAGTCTTCAAATACATCTACTATATGCCAGTAAATACATATCTGTTACATACCTTTCCTTTGTATGTGTTGGTAGTATTCAGTTCCGTGTGTTTTTGCCTTTTTTTTTTTTGGCTGGTGTAGGTGGGTGTGTGCCTCTCTCTCTCTCTCTCTCTGGCTCTGTCTCTGTCTGTCTCTCTCTCTCTCTCAATATCTGCAATGGAATGATTGCATGTGTGGCCAGCAAGTACAGCCTGCTTTTATAGGTATCTGCACATGTGCATGTGATGGCCTCTGCACCAACTGGTGGACACCATTTGGTAATTGCATGCAGCCTGCTGTGTGGTAATTGCAGTACTCACTGTCATATCAAACCAATGCTATAAATTGCTATGACAGGTAGGCATAGCCCTTTCAGTTTTCCAAAGTGGGGCCCATGATTGTTTGCTGTGGATACCGTTGTGTAAGTCAGAAGGTTGGTATAGTTCTTATATCTGAAGCTAGGGGTGTAGCCAGTGATTTAAATGTTGCACTCAGACCTGAATGTTGCCACTTCCAGTACACGGTTGTCAGTGTAGAATTGTACTCACCCCTACAAATGTTAACACAAGATACATGGGAGTATGTAGTTTATTTTCTACTTATACAATTAACTGCCATACAAAAGTAGTTATTGAGATGTATTCATTTGGCACATGAACTGTTTGTGAACTGCTATACTGTAAATATTAATGTACTCACTTCTGCACAGTTTGTGCTTTTTCATTATTGACATTAGCACAGGATGCTCAAGAAAACTGGACAATTCCAGTACTGGTTATGCCCGCCTACAACCTTGGTAGATCCTGAACACACAGGTATATTGTACATTTGGGTGGGGATGCAGACATACAGACAGCATTATGTATTATTGTGTGAATGTTATCTTGCTGGACTTTAATGGTTGCTGTGTACCTGTTAGTTTAGCAAGGCAAGTAGTCTGTCTGCATAGCTCCCAACTGTGGACCTATCCAGATGGTAGCCAGATGTTAGGCTGTTATTCTCTGTCTATGGAATGCACAGGTCTTTCCAGCACAGGTACAATGGCATTCTTACAGTCGTTTGCTACCAGTACATGGCTACATCCTTTGGTATTTCAGTGTTGTACTTCTACATAAGGGTATGCTTGTGGAACTCCTTCCAAAGCTATTTGCACAGTGTGTAACAGCAGAAAAGCTGATATGCCTGTGTGTTTCTGCCTCTACCAGGCCTTTCAAACACCCAGGTACATATTTGAACAGACTCAGGGAAAAGTAGGTAACAGTGAGGTACACCTTTAAAATATTAGAGACATTAAGTTGAGACTTTGAGAGAACCAGAGCATATGGATTAATATACCTTTTCTGAAGTACAAGCAGTGTTGAACTCTTACTTATTGTCATTATTCATTAAGTGTAATTCCCCACCTTTCTGCCTAACGTCAGTACTTTTCAGAGGGATTCAGATGGACACAGCTAAAACTTGTCTCAAAATCAGGGACATGCCTGAAAATTAGTCACAGTTGGGAAGTATGGCCTCTGCCCTAATCAGATATGCTAGTGTTTGTCCTGCTATGATACTGTGTGGGGGTTGTGAAGTGCTGCTGTAACATTATTTCCTGCTAGAATTGTTGGTTCTCTTTTCACAGTCATGTAATGCAATTCCACAAGAACTGCTGGTAAAGATCCACAGAACAAGATTTGTGTTATGGCATTCCTATTTTTCCTTTACATTCACTCATTTTGATGCATTATATATTTATTTCAGCACCAATTTGTTGTATGTCTACCATGGCTTAGTGGTACTTCATGCAGTCTAGTTTGTACAAGGTCCAAGGTTCGAGACTGACAGAGGTATTTTATTTTGCTGCTGAGCAGAACAAGGGCCCTGACATACAGAGTGACTAAGGAACTTTTAAGCAGTTGTAAGTGGGTTTACGCGATACTTAGCAAAGTTTAGCTAAGCGCACACAAGCGCACACTCGCGCAAACCCGCTAACTACTGCTTAAAAGTGCTTACTCCCACTAACCACCACACTCATTTCTTTGAAAGAAAAGAAAATGGGGAGATAGGAAAGTGGTGAAAAAGGGGCACAAAGAGGGAAAGACAGTAGGGAAAACAGCTCGTGATGTGCAGGATGGGTTAAGGGAAGGCCCACAGCTGCCCATTTCTTTAAGAGCAACAGCTGTGCATATGCAATCAATTTGGAGGGGAATATGAAACCTTCAACCCCTGTGAGAGGGGTGAGGACAACAAAGTATGTTGTACTGCAAATTAAATATCAGTTTATGTGTCCAGTGGACATGTGTGCAAAATGGGTAGCTATGTATGAGGCATAATTTTTTTTTGGGAGCAGATTGCCCTTTTTTTCTTTTTTTTCAGGTGAGAGTGGAATGTGGGGTAGGGGACGTAGGTATATTCGGGGAGGTAGGTTGTGGAGGTAAACAGACAAGACAAACAAGACACATACAGGGGCAGAATATGACACATGGGGTCAGTGAACACCATTGACGGGGAAGGATGTTTGGAAATCGCAAGCCCATGAGCCCACAGATGTCAACAGTGGAACTGAGATCCCCACCCATGGGCAATCACCACTGCACCTTCACAGCCCAGAGGGTGGCTGTGCTGGGGGCTGCATAGGAGGGGCAGGCTCACCCGTGGGTCACACCACTTGTGCCTCAAGCTGGTGCAGAGGATCAGCGACAAAATGCTCAATCTCCCTATGCACCACAGCCCGGACCATTCAGAGGGTGATAGGTGGCCCTCCTCCACCCACGCTTGCATGGGGGAGACGAGCCACATCCCCTGCAGCACTTCCACCTGAAAGTGGCACAGGGCCAACAGAGGAGGAGGTCCCAGGTTGGGCACTGGACCTGCTGGTGCCAGGTGCCATCCCCAGCTGAGGTGGGACATGTGGGTCCGCTGGGACTGGCCTTCCCATACATTCTATGTTTAGGAGGATTTAATGAAAATATGGGTTAGCAACAGTCAACAGCATTCCCAATTAGTTATAACAACTTGCAGAAGTATTCCCATTAACCTTACACACCAGAGTTCCAACAGCTGAACAGCAAGCATGACACATGCATATATGGAACAACAGTGGATATTACAACAGCATGCAGGTTTAATTGATGGCAACAGGCCACCAATATTGTGGTATTTGAACAGGGCACATGCATCGAAATAAATGCAGATATTTATAAACCAATAGGACATATGTCCCAACAAATGTTTTGAGATTAGACATACCCATTGAGGTGTGGAATTGCATTTTTTATGCACATACAGTAGGGTGGAAAATGATAGCTCCATTAACAACTTATATATCCTTTTAGTTTACACTACATTCCCATTAAATGCAGTTATATGTCCCCTACATGTATTATTACACTACCCAATTGTCCTTAAATTGTGAAATTGGTTTTGCTAGGTCTTTAGATACATGAGCTGTATTTGACATACAAACTGTCCGGGATACATATGTTACTGCTACATATTTTGTGAGTTGCTCAGACACACTACTGCTGAGATGGTACACTGACAGCTCTACTTTCCTATACTTATCTAGATATGTTTAGGTGAAATTATCAGTTATATGTTAACAGCTCCCTACATTTCTGCCAGCACAATGACATTTCTGGGGAACACAATACCAAGCTACTCATGTGCCAGATTAACCTGTACATGCTGGGCATGAACCAACAGTTGAGGACTGTGAATATGCTTAAAAGCTACTGGCACTCCCTTCATCCACTTTATATGGGCCTACCCAACTGTGTGTTAACAGCGCTTAATACAACAGTACTATTTCTATAATGCAAGAGTACAACAACATATCAAAGAAAATGACACAGACACACTCCAGGAATTATACCTTTATTAAAGACTTAAAACACTTTTCTAGTGGCTCTCTCATTTATTTTATATAACAGTACATGCAGAATAATTATTAGATAATTATTATACCTTTATTTATCGTGTTAAAACACTTTTTTCGGGCTCTCTCATTTAATTTACATAACGGTACAAGCAGAATAATTACTAACCTGCCTGGTGGCGGAGTCTTAGCAACCTATCTGCATAGGCTTGCTGATTCGCAGCTGTGAAGTAAATTAAGTGATATTGAGACATACCTATCCATAGCATACACTAGAGTAGCAATTCTTACATACTTAATTCCATGGCTACTTACTCAGTAGTGGGGCATTTTCCATCTCACCGGCCTCCTGGATCCACTGGTCTAGTTGATTCGCCTTGTGTTTCTTCAGGTCTGCGTGGTGGTGTCTGACCTGCTCACCAGTCCGAGGGACACCTGTGGCACTGGTGAGTTCATGAGCTAGACAGTCCCAGGCTTCCGCTTTGTATTGGGTGCCCTGGTACTGGCCCCGCAGGAGTCTATCCTCATGATTATGGACAAGAAGCCAAACCATTACTTTTGACTCCTAAATGACCCAACGTTGCACTTGAAAATGAGAGCCCTCTCCAGCATCGGCCATTGCTGCCTACAGATGGGAGCTACAACGAGTTATGGTAAGTATTCCCACCTATGGAGCTTAAATATCATCATTTCCCGCACTTATTTGGGATTGGCCAGTTTTGAAAAAACGCAGCTGAAGGTACACCTGCTTAGCAATGAGTAAACTTCCATTGATATGTATGTGTGTGTTGAAAGGGCATACTTATGAAAAGCTGTCCTGGCTTAGTGGTTCAGTACTGTGATTATAGTGCACAGTATCCCGGGTTCGAGGCCTGTCATTGCTTTTTATTTCACTACTGGCCAGACCGGCAAGGAGGTGTGGCTACGTTTTACCAACTTCACTCAACTTTGCCCGACGTTGCTCTACGTTGCCTGACGTTGCTCTACTTTGCACTAGTTGGTGCAATGCACAGCTCTGCGCAAAGCTATTGCGTTAGTTAAAGCAGTGCTAAGCTATGAGCAATTATACTGAAATGTGCTTAATACTGGTAAAATTTGCTTAGCAGTGCTTCACATTGCTTAAGATACATTGCTTATGCATTCATCAGTATGCATAGCCATTTCACTTTCTTATATATATATATATATATATATATATATATATATATATATATATATATATATATATATATATATATATATATATATATATATATATATATATATATATATATATATATATATATATAAAATCTGTTCAGTACTACATAGGCCATTTCAATGCTTTTTACTAATATTTCATTGATAAATGTCAGGAATTCTTTTCATATACAGATTTCCAACAGAAAATAAAAAGGGGAGTGGTGGGACTCGAACCAGGAATGCCTCCTCTTTGTACAAAGATTCTACCACTATGCTATTGCTGTTTTGCTTAATTTGCATATATGTTTCTTATTATCCTCTTCGATGTCTTGACTGCTAACTGTAGCTAAGCAATGGGCAAACCCGCGCAAACACGCACAAATATGGGCAGCTATATCGGGAATAATAAAAAAAAAACTTAAAAGTTTTACATTTTATAATTGTACTGGGGTTTAGAATGTGGGGGAGTATAGTGTTCGGTATGTACACATTTGAGCAGACTTGCTCATGTCAGTTGACATTTCCCAATTGAGAGACTTGCAGGGGCATGGATTTTTGGACTGCTCGGCAGTCCGACACGCCCCCTGCACTCGTGCATGCTCCGCGTTAGCCTTTGAGTTGAGGAAGGGCGCCCTCATTAATATGCTTGGTGCGCTGCTGTCTTACTCTTAGACTGGCGATTCCGTGTTAGACTACTCTAGTCTTACATGGAGGATTCATGAATCCTGGGGAATGTCTGTAGCATAAAACTTTACATTTTGGTTCTATCTTTTAAATTGATTTTGATTTCAAGACAATACAATCGCTTATTGGAACATGATTTTTTGTTGTATGATATAGCTTTTAAAAAGATATTATAAGTTCAGCAGTCATATATAACTGATTTGACTGATGCAATTATTTGTTTTGTACTGGTCTGGCAATAATACCTTCGTAGATGTACTCATTTCTATGATTTTTTTTTTCTTTCCACTAGATTTTCATATATATTTTTTATAGATTTTCTGGGTATATTTTACTTTAAAATGATTTAATAGATGTATAATTTGAGTTGAATAGACTTATGTACATATATATATATATATATATATATATATATATATATATATATATATATATATATATATATATTCTCAAGTGTTTAGTAGGTTTTAATTAGGATTTCTTTTTACTACATGTTCTTAAATAATATGTATTGATTTTAGCCCAACTAAATTTAGTATTATATATTGTTATTTAACTTTTAATTTTTAGTTGCTTTTCCCACTTGACACACAAATCTGAAGAAGTTCTAATAGATGAAAGAGGTCTATTTTAAAAATGTTAACTGAATGTTGGTAGAAAAGATTTCTAAGGAATTTTGGAGATTTGTGTTAACTTTTTCTTTTTTGATACTACAGTGAAATACTGTCAGGAAGTTTTAGCAATTATTAATGTAGAATGTTTATTTTAACTTTTAGTTTAGTTTATTCTAGTTTAGTTTAACATATTTTGGAATCATACAGCTTGAGGTAGAGCAGCACTGTGTCCAATATCACACTGGTGTATGGGGGAAGGGATATTTAGATAGTTGTTGTTGTGTCTTTCGGCTTTTCCCGGTTAGGGGACGCCACAGCGGAACTCCGGTCCGCTAATGATTGGCAGTAGATTTTTACGTGCCGAGTTGCCAGCCCTGATGCACAACCTTCAACGAAGGTACTCCCATTCATGCATGTCTCCACACAGAAGACACTTTAGCTGAGAATCGAACAGGACAACGTCTTACTGTGAGGTGACAACGCTACCGCAGCACCACCACCGCAGTTCCTAATTGTCTTTTACAGCAGAGCTACCCAAGTAAACACTCCCATGTTATTAAACATGCTTTTAAGCAGTTTTAAAACAGGTATATACATGTAATGGTGAATTCTACACTTTATTCTATTTTTTCAACTACTATTTGGATAGCTTGTTTGCATGTTTTTAAAGAAGATTTGACTTGAACTATCTTGTGCTTCCCTACTTTCATTAGTGGATTTATACTTTGGAATGTTTTTAAAGAAAGTATTTCTACCACCTGTTATTAGGTGGGATATTCACAGTATGTTTTTTTTATTAGGTACCTGAACTCTAAGGAACTCTAGGGAATCTTAGATCTTCCTCATTATTTATTTTTTTATTCAGTGAGAGGGTACAATACAACTGCTCATGTACTACTTGCTTCTGGCATAATTGCTTGAAGCCACTTGTAAATGTTCAAACTCCTACTAATTTGATCTCCCATAACCATTTAGCCCTCACAACACCCTATCTAATAACACTGTATATCCCTTCCAGAACCCTAACAGTAACAACAAAAGTCCCTTCCCACTCCAAAAATCTTTAAACTCCTTTCCAGCTCTCCAAAACCTAAAATGACCCTCCTACACCTGAACCTTAAGTCTCACTTCTCACCCCCCCTAACCCCCCCAACAATTCCCTCTCCTCCCTCCCCACCATCCCTAACCCTAAACCTAAAACTTCCTTCCTGATGGGTGCCCTAATCCAGAATCCTAATCCTCTCACTCTCCTTCAACCACCCACCACCACACTTTTCTTTTTCAAATATAAATAATGTTCAGGTGATATATAATAGTTAGTTATAGTAATAGGTGTGGGGGGACATATTGCCCCCTTACTATATATACTAACTCCAGTGTTGCACACAGTGGGGAAAAGGCCTTCAGAAAAAGTGCACACTAATTTGAGTTTCAGTGAAATGTGCATTCAGTGAAATGTCCTAGATCCATATCTATCTATCTATCTATATATATATATATATATATATATATATACATATATATGTGTGTGTGTGTGTGTGTGTGTGTGTGTGTGTGTGTGTGTGTGTGTGTGTGTGTGTGTGTGTATGTGGTTTCACTTCATATACTCAGATTGCTGAAATCTCAATTTCAGCATTTCGAGACCATTTTATATATATATATATATATATATATATATATATATATATATATGTGTGTGTGTGTGTGTGTGTGTGTGGGCAGTTAGCCTAGTACTAATCTATGAACCTATGAACCTATATTTAGATATTTTTGTGTCTAAAGTTCTGCATCAGATATTATGATGCTAAAATCATGTGAAATGTACCCATACATATACATATACATATATATTATCTATATATCTCTATTATATATATACTATCAAAATTCAAAAAAATCCCAATCCTCTGACTAATGAATACCAATGGCCAGAATATCATATACATACATAGATACAGAGATAGATAGATAGATAGATACACACACATATATATCAATATATATACACGAATATAGAGATATAGATACATAGTATAGGATGATGCACTCTTAACCTAATTTGGCCTCATATGTAGTGAATGATGCCCACCACTCAAGGTGCTTCTTCAGATAATAAAACAAACACCACATCACTTCATTATATACCTCTGCTTACCAATTATTCAATTAACAAATGATAAATTGCAATAAAAATAAATTAACCAAATTCAACAGTAAATATCTCTGTACATAACCCCTATAAAACACTCATTGACATAAAACATATTCTAATAAAAATCACTTATTTCATAAGTGTCTAGCTTTCAAATGTCATTTAATTGTTCTATCATTCAACCCTGGTTCCTTTTCTGCTTGGAGTTCAGTAATCAATTTAAGTTCACTTTGTTCAGTTTTAGTTCTCACATCCCCTAATCTTGGACTTTCAAACAATTAGCTTTCACTACTTTTGTTCATCCAGTGACACAGAAAAAGTATAAATTTGAAGAGAAAGCTAATTGTATGACAAAAATCTGATTTATTTGGCTGTTTGCTTAGTGTGTCCCTCTTTCTATATGGGCATGACTGCACACTTAGAGAGAGGGTTAGGGAACCTAAAAGGAGTACCTTGGCTAAACATATTATACATAAGGACATAACACTTTCTTTCTCCTTTAAAGTAGTTGAATGTATAATAGAAAGTCCAAGATTAGGGGGATGTGAGAACTAAAACTGAGCAAAGTGAACTTAAATGGATAATTGAACTCCAAGCAGAAAAGGAACCAGGGTTTCATAATAGAACATCAATTAAACCACATTTAAAAGCTAGGCACTTATGAAATAAGTGATTTTTTATTAGAATATGTTTTTATTATATCATCAAACACACCTACTTGCTTGCTTCCTTTTCCACCCTCCCTGTCAAGATGAACCCTATATGGAACATACCACTCAACTTGAAATCATCAACAATCTGGACAAAGACCCATGAAAAACATATACAAATCTGCATGCTAATTAACATAAAGTTTGCATATATAATTGTGTGGCCCCACCCTCTCTGATGGAATTGTGGGATACTAACCTTCAAATGCAAACTGAAGAACAGAAAACCAAAATATGGCCCCAGAGTTCCCCTGCAGCCATTCAAATGCCCCATTACTTGGCTATTTCAGATTTTTGACCCATTTACCATAAACACAATAATGCGCATACCACTTTACTTCTATAATGATTATATTTTACATTTAATAGCACGAACACTAATAGACATCTACTAAACAAAGCAATACAGTTTCACAATGAAAATAGACTTAGCATTAAAGCTTCTCTGCCCTTGAAACTCACATTATTTGAAACAGCATTAAAACTCACATTCAAAGAAAATGCATCTGGTTAATGGTAGATAAAGATTACCTTTCGGGTGCTTTCAAATCATAGGCCCCTTGCACACGAAACAAACATGTGTTCTTTGATACACCTTCCTGACTGTATTATTAAATTATATTCCTTGTATAATACAGCACACTTGTTAGAGCGTATTTTAAATTTGTTGTTTTGAACATTTTTCCAGTAAGCAATGAAACAAAATGCATGAACCAATAATGACAAAACTGCCCACTTCAGAACCTTTCCATCATAAAAGTCTACTCAAACTTCTACAATTCACCAGTATCAGTAAATGTGCACAATCTCTGCAGAAGTAAAAGTCATCTAAATAATTCCACATTAAAGAGATCTGTAACTAATGAAGAGGTTGCTGCTAGTAAACAACTTTACATTTCATTGTTTCATCTACAAGTAAATTGCCTGTTGCCCTTGAATAATAAATTGCCTATGTTATATTAAAAAAATGATAAGCTAGTAATATTTCGATGCAGAATGGATGGCAAACTGATAACAGGTTCATACTTACTAGGTATCTCCACCAAAGGAGGACATTCTCAGGACTGCAGCATCCACTCCCTTTAAAAGTACAACACAGTACAGTATCAGCAATTGATCTACATAATGTGGGAGTAGAACCCACAGCCTTCTGTAGTAAAAGCAAGTATACTACCTGTTGTGCTACTAACAATGCAAGTAGACTTTGCATAAGCAGCACTAAATGTCTCTTTCCCTGAAGAATTGTGGAGCACAAGAAATCAGGAAACAGCCAAAATGTATTGGGGGGACAAAGGCCCAAAACTGGGGACACATTTTAAACATTGCTTGTATAATCTTAGAAAGTTGCTAGAATTAAATGTTGTGTTACCACGTGTTTCCTAAAATATATGAAGACAAACTTAAATTGCTATCATTATTTAGTGAATTCAGTTCTCACTAAGGTGCCAGAAAACCACAAAATATGAGCCAAAAATCTGGACATCCCGTAAAAAATCTGGACAGTTAAGAGGTGTGCAGTAGTTGATCTATATAGTGTAGGAATAGAATTCACAGCCTTCTGCACCAAATGCAAGTGTTGCTACCTGTGATACAACTGTCACTGCTTAAAGTACACTTTAGGGTCTATTTTAGGTTGTGGTGTGCAGTATAAATAGTTATGGTGACCATGGCACTGTTATTATTTTAGTACCAAATGAGTCTTCATAAAATATTAGTAACTCGGCATTGTAATGCAAGGAGAAGGCCTACTTAATATGATACTGCTAGAAAGTTATGCTAACATATTTATTTCTTTGGCATTGTAATCCTGCTAGCTGAGCTGATCCAGAGACCCTTTTCAGTCACAAATGGAGTAAACAGGTAATTGCAAACACAAAAAAAGTATTTGGAGAAAGACAATATTGTATGAATAATAGCTTTTAGTGGAACTACAGTCAGCACTTTTCTAAAATGTAGTATCCTTAACTTAGCTTTTCATTCACAAACATGCAGCTGATCTGCACGTGTAGGAGGATATAAAATCGATGCCAAGGGATACTGAGAACAAAATACACCATGAATAAAGCATCACAATGAATGGGTTCCGTTAAATCCTCCGAAACCTAATCAAAATTATAAAACAGTACTTGTGAGTATGGGGTGGGCAATTTTCTCTCCACCCCCCCCCCTGCACTTTAAACATGCCAACTCTGAGATTGCACACAGCAGTGAGGAAAAGGATGAAAACCTGTTACCCCATTGTCTGCTGTTGTTGTTAAAAACATATAATGTGGTGCAATTTTGTCAGTATACGTAAGTGTAACTTACCCATTCACTTACATTGCTTATCTCCTATGAGCCCTGCTTTGCCACTCAGAAGTAACTGAAGAAAAACTTCAGTGTAATGGTGCATTAGTGAAATTTGAAGAAACTGAACTCAGAAGTGAAGCCCATAACACCCTTGGTATGTACACAAATGTACAGATATGATATGGTGTTAATTACATTGAGTGCAGTGATGCTTTTGCTATATTTTGATACTATAATTCTTATCATCACACTATCAGTCTTGGTGGAAGGATGAATGCCGTACTTCTCTATTATTCTTAATAATGCCAGTACTGATTATCTTTTTGAAATGGCATTCCGTGATGGTCTAAGCACACATTATTTTTGTTATTAAGGTAGTTGAAATATGCTTGACACTTAGTAGAAAAAGGCTTCCATCTGTTGACTAATGCTTGCACCAGAACAGGAGGCATTCAATGCAGGGCAGAATATGACTGCACACACACACACACACACACACACACACACACACACACACACACACACACACACACACACACACACACACACACACACACAACTCAGTGACAAATATACTGTCATTATTATTTAATAAGACTTTTAACTGAGCAGCTATTGCATGTATTCATTGTCTGTTTTATAAAGCTAATTGTATAACTTAATTCATAATTGTGCAGATAATTTTACTTTTTTGTCATATTTTATTTCAATGTTTGTCTTCATATTGCAATATTAGATGTCCTTTGAATAGTTTATTGTTATGTTATTTCAATATTTTCTATGTTTATTGATCTGTTTTGAGCCTTGGACTTCACTTAAGGTAGGTTTCTCAGAGAGTCATTCATTCTGAAGAAATATAAATAAATAAGTAAATGAAAACTTATTGCTTGATTGTGAGCACAGGTAATGAACAGGGGTATTTTTGCCAAATGATTTGCATTTCCATATTGTGACATGATTTCATGCACCTGCACATGTTTGTAACCTGTATATGCTTTTTAATTGCTTTTCTAATATATATATATATATATATATATATATATATATATATATATATATATATATATATATAGTTGCGCGCATGCACACACACACACACACACACACACACACACACACACACACACACACACACACACACACACACACACACACACACACACACACACACGTATGTGTATGTGCTTGTGTGTATGGTATTATGCCTGTATTTAATAAATGCTTCAGCCTAACATGATACCTAAACACAGATAGAAGTTTTGTGTCAACTATTCTACATCTGTTGGATAGCATGTGTAGCTGAGATGATGCTGTACACCCAAGCTGTATTTTCATTGCTTCACATATCTCCATAGCCTGTCACCCTACTGTTTAAAGTCAGTCCATAAACATATTGTAACACAATCATTGCCTGACCTGCTGGCAATGTATTCTTTTTTCATGTGCATGGTCAAATTGTATTATCCGGTCACTGTGCCACTCTTTGCTTAATGTCCTCAGCAAGACTAGTTGTCTATGCTAGCAAGCTTCTTGTTATTGAGATGTGAATCTCTTAGTAAAGCCAAGATGTTCCTGATTCCTTTATAAGGGCAAGTATGAAGGGAAATAGGTAGGTGGCAGTCCAAGAAAGGTACAGGATTAAAAGTCAGATGTACAAATCTATCTATTCATCCATCCATCCATCCATCCTCAATCCCTTTTTCCAATTTTGCACATGGGGTCAATGTCTGTTGTAATAAAAGATATGTACGTAGTCACGCCAGTGTGGTGAATACAGCACCAGCTGATAAGTGAAAACAGAGATGGAAATGAAGAAAAATAAATTGCAGGTAGATGGAGAGGGATGCTGAGGGCAGTACAAGGAGGATATTAACTAAGGGTAGTCATATAGGAGTACTTATTTATGTATTTATTTAATTATTTATATATACAATTTGTTAACTGAGGCAGAGCACTGATCCCATTCATTGCATCAATTTCAATCTCAGTCCAGAATGTGAGCATGCATCAAGTGGAAAAATAAAAATAATTTAAGCTATAAAAGAGCACACTAATAACAAAGCATTAGTTAATATGCAATTGAAGTCATCAGAAAAAAACATGTTCAATTTTTACATTAGTTAGAGTAGCAACATGTTTGAGAAAAGATGTTATAATGAATATCATAGGCAGTATGTAACAGAGATTAAAGAGACTAGGTTATTTGACCTGAAGCAGAGCTTTTTTGCTGTGAAATGTTCATTAAATTGTGCTCAAAAGTAGGAAGACTTATAAATGTCTTTAAGATTTGCGGAAAAATACCTTTGGAGCATTGATATTGACCATTCACTTGTTTATTCAATAACTAGATGCAAGAGATAAAGGGGGAGACAGAGATACTGATATTTCCAGTAGAAGGAATAATACACTTTAAAATATGACTCCATGATAGGTACGAGGCTATGAACATGATTTTCAAATTCATGTTTCGAGTTTTTAACCCAAGAAAACTCAGTAGAGAAGAGAGGAAAGCAAACCACCAGGACTTGGTTTACTGAGACATGGTCCAATAAAGTGAGTGAGACTAGAAGGCACAGTCCAGGTTTTGCAAGGTTAAAGGGTTACATGTGCGACTAGGAGAGATGGCATTATCAGAACCAGAGGTACTTAGATTATGCTTTATGGTAATTATTTATTTTCAGAATCAATGATGAAATTACTAAAGATATCATGATGCTCCCCTGATGTGGTAAGTAAATAACTAGTTACAAATTAATTAAAACATGAGGGGACAGTGTCTGTACAGCAACTGGTAATGACCAAACATGCTGCCTAAGTAAGCACCCTGTTAGAAAAATATGTATTAATGTATATGTTTAGTGCTTATTAGAAGCTAAAAGGGTTAACACATTTCATTCTATTTTATGTACAGCTTAGTTTTGTACGAAATTACAAGATGCTTTTCAAACTGCAATATGCTTTCTGAAACTGCAAGATGCTCTCTGACCCAGTATTTGCTAGCACAGTAAAATTCATGTTTATGCCTTTTGGAAATTTACTGAGAAGCAGGTGATTATCTGCTAGGTCAGGAAAATAATGAATAGAACAATACTGTTTTCTATAATGTTATTGAACTTGAACAATCAGCTCTGTTCTTGTTATGAGAACATGCACAGCTGCAGAAAAGATAGATACAGTTGAGCAAAGGCTGCTTAAAGAAATGAACTATAATCTGTACTTGCTTTGTGCTCGAATTAGCCATAGTACCTTGAATGGTAACATTGCATAATGAGAAGTTGTATCTGACCTGTGGTCATCAAGGCCACATTGTTTTTCTTAGGATGTTTTTTTGTAAAGTTGATATGCCAGCAGAAAATCATGGACAAACAGCTGCTATGAAATAATATTGAAAGATTTATTACGTCAGCTTAGTAGGCAATGTCTTGTAAGAAATGTATAAGAATGGCTTCACTTCCTGATTCTAGTTAGACAAACTCTGTATTAGCATGTTTTTGTCTCCTTGCTGCAAGATTAAAGTGCCTTAACCTGAACCTGCCATGTGTTGATCTTTTTGAAGTTGTTTTTCCTTTGACAGATTGGTCCTTCGGACCGGAAACTCTCACTTCACCTCAGGTCAGATGGGCCAGGTGGCATGAAACCGTACGGGGAAGAGACCACATCAGTTCTGCTGCTCTGAAAGACCTCCGACTGAATTGTCGTTCAAAAGAGGCCAGCCACTTTTCTGATCTGCGACTGGAGGATGAGTTAATGGTTTTCCATCGAACTAGGTGATCAAGCACGGAGGCTCAGGTAAGGTGAGATTTACCTTTTTTCTGTTTTAGATCAGAGACTTGATTTGCATCATCTGTCAGGAGATTTGTTTTGTACAAGTCAGGGACAGGAAGATTGCAGTCTTGTCATAGATCAGGGAAACAGAATAGGTAAGGCAGTTATTCTAGATAAACTGTGAAAAAGAGAAATCGTGGTACCACGTGAAAATAAGAAGGGTTACGTAACATTTTAACAGTCAGAACAATCTGGGTAATAAGTGCACAAAAAGTTCCCAAGATCCACCGTTAACTGAAGATGCAAAATATATGCAATTACAGCATGCCGACAATGTTAGGTACTATACAAAATGGGTTAATAAAATATGAATTTGATGGCAAATTAGAAAAATCCTCACTTATTAAACTTATCAAACAGCTTAAAACCGACACAAAAGGTCAGGTGAAAAAGCAACGTCAATTAGGCATTCCTCAGGCACATGGGTGGATTGAGGAGGCAAACCGTAGGGAACAAAAAAGTAATAATTCAAAAGCTATGTTTCTAGATAAAGAAGACAATAATTTGGTAATAGCATCAGCACCTCCTCCCCGTCCGCTTCCCTTACCAGAATATGAAGCGAGTGGACAAGCTGGTCCACCTCCACTATACCCCGCTGTCACCGCAAAGCCAAGACCGTATGTCAGAGATCCCATCGAGACTAGGTCTTGAACACGTAACTTAAGAGGGGATACTGAATTATATCAAATAAACAAAAATTCACGAGCTATGAGTGAAGAAGTGATATGTCCACTCATAGAAGTACCAAATCCTCAGGCAGGACAGGAAGGGCAGGACCCGACTCTCCTAGTATATAGACCGTGGACACTGGAAGACATCTGGAAAGCCACAGAGGGAATTCCCCATCCAAAAGTTAATTTTAGAAAATTCTTAGAAGACTTACAGGGCATGAGGTTGAGTTATCATTTAAATGGAGAAGAAGTAGAAAAAGTAGTTAGACAAATCGTAGGTCCAGATTGGCACATGATCAGTGGCAACTGGAATCCCCGTGATGCAGAACACAAGCCACTCCCACATAGCAACGCGGAACTGGATAACAGAGTGAAAGGTCTAACAGACCGAATCTCTGAGAAATGGAAGCCTAGGGCAGACTGCACTTGCATTAATCAATGCATCCAACAAGAAGGTGAAACTGTTGACAGATATTATGCTAGATTATTAGAGTGTTTTAATAACCATTGTGGAATGCAGGTACCTGAAGAACAAACACATGATTCCCCGTATGAGCAGCAGCTAAAGAACGCATTTTTGAAAGGCAGTATTTTGCCTATAAGCAGCTTTATCACAAAGCACATGGTAGACCATCGTACAAGTAGATTACAGTCACTACTTGAATATGCTAGACATGCCGAAAGGCATTTTAACAGTAAAAAGAAAAAGAAAGCCCAAGTATTTTCTATAGAAGATGGAGCAGAAGTTTATGTAGTACAGTCCGGAAAAAGGGCAAGAAAAATGCCCAGGGAAACAAACAATCTGATAAACGATCAGAGGAGCTTGAAGAGAGAAAGAAAAGGGGTGAATGTTTTAAATGCAGAAAAAAGGGACATTTAGCAAGGGATTGCAAGCAAAACAAAAAGGTAGCCATGGAAGATAAGGAGGGTGAGAACTGACTATATGATAGTCAAGAATCACTAGATGGGAGTAACCGAGAAAAGACAAACGCAAATGTGATAGAGGGAGTAGAGAATGTGATAGAAGAAATAGAGGAAATACAAGAAATTGCAGATGGTGAAGGAAGTGAAATTTAGACTTAGCATTATTGAGCCTAGAGCTCTATTTAGCAGACACGAAACCAGAAGTTACACTTCTGGTAGAGGGGAGGGAAGTAAAATTCCTGTGTGATTCAGAGGCATCACGGACCCTGATACATCCTTCCAAACTACCAGAAAATTCAGAAGCATTTGATTACATATTAGTGAAAGCAGCTAATGGACAGCTGTATCTGGAGCCACTCTCCCATAACATAGCAATAACTGACCTTGTTTCAGGGATGACCCAGAAAAGCAAAATTGTTGTTTCTGCAAAATGCCCGGTAAACCTTTTGGGCAGAGATCTTATGCAGATATTTGGCATAGCAGTAGTTCCAACTATGCAGGGTATGGAAGCACAGCGACAAATGGATACTTTTGTGGTGCGACCGGAGGGCAAAACATTTTATTGGTACAGCCAGGACTTGGTCACGACTGGTCCAGGGGCAGTAACCGAAGAACTAATGAACGTAGCCATCAGTAAGTCCCCCTCCCTTGACACTGATAAACAGCATTTGTTGCACTGTACTCTGTATTATTGTAGCACACCAGGATCTGATAAGGAATATGAGCAAGAACTGTTTAAAAACCATGCAAACAGATTAGTATTATGTAATCTGTACTGGGACACAGAAGGGAACAGTGTAGTTAGCTGTTCATTGCCCCAGGAATTCTTTGCACTCTATAAATCTAATTGATTATCACGTTAGTTTAACTAAGGACAAGAATGTGAAATGGGCAGACCTAGGGGAAAAAGTCACAAAATGGGAAAAACAGACAGAATTAGAATTGTCAGAACAAGGAGTACAGAAGCAGAAGTTAAATTGGATAACACAGACACACCCAGCTGTACACTTGCAGTCTAGTGAGGACAGCTGATTAGTACTCTTACTAGAAGAGGAAGAAAATGCCTTACGGAGAATACCAGAAACTCTCTGGTCAACAGGGAAATCAGATGTAGGACTAATTCGTACAGCAGGACCAGTTACTATTATGCCAAAATCAGCATTTAGACCACAGAAGAGACAGTATCCCTTAAGGAAAGATGCAGAAGTAGGAATCAAACCTATAATAGCAGATTTACTTAAGGAAGGAGTACTGGTAGAATCTCCCGATTCACCATGTAATACACCCTTATTTTCTGTCAGGAAAGCAAATGGAGAATGGCATATGGTCCAAGATTTACAAGCTGTAAATGACGCAGTAATACCTAGAGCACCTACGGTGCCAGATCCACACACCCTATTGAATGATTTGAAGCCTCAACAGAAGTATTTTTCTGTGGTAGATATTAGCAATGCATTCTTTTCGATACCAATACACCCTGACAGCCAACATTGGTTTGCATTCACATTTCAGGGGAAAAGGTATACATACACGTGACTACCACAGGGGTATTGTGAAAGCCCAACAATATTCACACAAGAGATGGCAAGCAACTTGGCGGGATTTAGCCCACCATGAGGCAGTCAGATTTTACTTTATGTAGACAATATCCTGCTGGCAGCCCCCACCCAGCAAGAATGCAGAGAAGATACCATAGCATTACTACAATTTCTAGCCACTCAAGGACATAAAGTAAACAAAAACAAGTTGCAGCTTTGGAGAAAGCAGGTTAAATACCTGGGATATGTAATATCCAAAGAAGGCAGAACATTAGATGAAGATAGGAAAATAGCAATTTTGCAAGCACCCAAACTGACTACCAAGAAGGAAATTATGTCCTTCCTGGGTACGACTAATTTCTGTCGGAGTTGGATTCCAAACTATGCCTTGGAATCTGCTCCACTCACCAACTTGATATACAAGAAGCCTATGGCAGCACAAGATTTATTACAATGGATACTAGAAGCAGAATCAGCTTTCTGCAAACTAAAACAATTGATAGCATCCTCATTAGTTTTAGTATTACCAAACTATCATAAACGTTTTTTCCAAACTGTAGATTGTAAGCAAGGTTATATGACATCAGTGTTAACACAGCAACATTGGGACAAGCAACGCCCCATAGCTTACTATTCATCACAGCTGGACCCAGTGGCGTGATCCCTGCCCCACTGTGTACAAGCAGTAGCCACAGCTGCAATGGCATTACAGGCTTCAGCCTCAGTAGTGTTGTTCCACCCTCTCACGTTGAGAGTGCCTCATGCAGTCGCGATTATTTTACTGCAAGAAAAAGTAGCATATCTTTCTCCTGGGCTAGACATCTTTCCTGTATGACTATACTCTTGAGCCAACCTCATATGACAATTGAACGATGTACAACTTTGAATCCGTCTACCTTGCTCCCGACCCCTGCGGATGGCACACCACACAGCTGCCTGCAGGAGATTGAGCAAAAGACACTGCCTAGAAAAGACCTAAAGGATGTTCCCTTGGATGATGCCGAGGTGACATATTACGTGGACGGCTCATGCAGAAGGGGTCCTACAGGGCAGAACCTAGTGGGGTATGCAGTAGTTTCTGATACTGAAATTTTAGAATCAAAATCTTTACCACACAACTTATCTGCACAAGCAGCAGAATTGATTGCCTTGACAAGGGCATGTACCTTAGCAAAGGGTAAATGTGTAAACATTTTTACTGACAGCCAGTACGCTTTTTCTACTGTACATGTTTTTGCGCAACACTGGAAGAATAGAGGAATGATAACATCCACTGGCAAACCGATTAATCATGCGCAGTTTATTTTAGATTTGTTAAAATCTATTTAGTTACCTCAGAAAGTAGTTATTTGTAAATGCGTAGCTCATACCAAGCAACAGGATAGGATTTCAAAAGGTAATGCGAGAGCTGATACAGCTGCTAAGCAAGCAGCTTCAGCTTCAAAAGTATTTATTTTGAGTGAGGAATTACAACCTTATGAGATTTTAGATTTAGAAATGTTGAAAACAATGCAGACACTTACTACAAAGGTAGAAAAACAGAAATGGATAAAACGAAGACCAATTCTTGAGAAAGGGCTGTACATCTCCAAAGAAGGAAAACCGATTTTGCTGTCTAATTTGTTTAGATATGCAGCTTTGTTGAGCCATGGGCAGTGCCATGGCTCAACTGGGGGGATTGTACAGTTAGTGAATCGAGTGTTCACAGCATATGGATTTACAAACTACACAAAAAATTTTTGTGCGGCATGCATGTTTGTAACAGGCATCATGCACAAGGGGCATTGAAGCCTAAGCAAGGGAGTTTCCCTGTACCACCGTACCCATTCCATACTATCTGTATGGATTTCATAGAACTGAACAAATGCGAAAATAAGAAGTATTGTCTTGTCATTATAGATATGTTTTCCAAATGGGTGGAAGCTTTTCCGACCAAAAATCCAGATGCAGCTGCTGTTCCAAAAGTCCTTGTTAAAGAAATTATTCCTAGATTTGGCATACCGGAAAAGATCTACAGTGACAATGGCACACAATTTGTAAATCAAACTATACAACAGTTGAGCCAATATTTCGGAATTTCCTTGAAGAACCATTGTGCATACCACTCACAATCCGCAGGACTAGTAGAGAGGCATAATGGGGTTTTGAAAAATAAACTTAAGAAATTAATTAATGAGACACAAAAGAACTGGGTGCACTGCCTGCCTCTGGTATTGTTGAGTATGAGAACTGTTCCGAATGCAAAGGGGTTAACTCCTTTTGAAAAATTATTTGGGAGGGCATACTATGTACCTCAATGGAAACCTCTCATGCCTGCAGACCAGGAGGCCGACAGTTCACTCGCAGAATACATGAGATGACTTTTAAGTAATAAACAACTTTTGCAGTTAAATTCTGTTTCAGATAAAGAACAAACCAGACCATCAGAAGCAGCAGTAGTCCCAGGCATGTGGGTCTGGGTGACAGTCATCAAGAGAAAAAATTTGACATCACCGAAGTGGGAAGGGCCATACCAAGTGCTACTGTCAACACCCACTGCAGTCAAGATCACAGAGCAAGCATCCTGGATTCATCTGACACACTGTAAATTGGTTAAAAACTTTGAGCTGGGCAAAAAACTTGTTACTGTTACACAAGAACAAAATGACCAGATATGGAGCAATGGTTAAAAACTTTGAACTGGGCAAAAAACTTGTTACTGTTACACAAGAACAAAATGACCAGATATGGAGCAAATAGAAATACAGAACAACCTCAAAAGTATTGCATGATCATTCTGTTAACTATACTGATAACATTAATCTTTTTGCTGTGGCCTTTCCTTTTTCCACCCACACGAGCTGAACTGAATAAATGAGATGCATTACTCATAGACTGGCATCCGAACTTTAACACTTACCAAGCAATTAAATATGTGTATGCTGAAACTTTTATTGTTTCGAATTGCTGGATTTGCACAGCTATACCAACAGCATACGGGGGATTGTTAATGACTGCTGTCCCCCTAGGGGTCAATGAGACCTGGGAAAATTTGATTTTTGATACTACGACTGTGAAATCACAAGACAAAATGGCATTGTACCTGCCTGTTACACAAAAGGGAACTGTATGTTTTTACAAAAATGATACTGTTCAGGTGGGTTGGAGCAATTGTAATGTGACTGTTCCTTACAAATATTATACCAAAGCTAATAATGCAGGTTATATTTGTGATACAAACTATGACTTATATTTTGAATCAATACACAAAACAGTTGATGAAGTACAACGTAATCCTGTTCTTTTTAAACAACTATCTATCATTGATAAGAAAATGTTTCATGCAGGGCAAGTATATATTAATACTAAAGTAGAAAATTGTTATTTTATGTGTGGGAAGAAGGCGTACAAATGGTTACCTGAGAATTGGTCCGGCAGTTGTTTTTTGGGTTATCTGGTTCCGGACATACGACACACTGCAGTTTTACCTCAGGGAAGAATTTGAAATGTCAGAGAGGTCACCAAGAAACCTGAAAATCCAATCAGGAGACCTGAGAATCCAATGGGACTAATCGAAGCAGGCTTGAGAAACCACATCTCCATGAAAAACAAAGATAAACTGACACACATGGACTTGGGTGACACTATTATATCATGGGCAGGTATAGCCCCTGCATATGGCGCAGAGAAATCGATTTGGGAGCTGAGAAAACTGTCCAAACTTCTCAAAGTAATGAGTAATGCAACTTTTTCTGCTCTCAAATTAGTAACTGATGAACTGAACGCTATGAGAACTGTGGTGCTTCAAAACCGCATGGCTCTCGACTTCACCCTAGCGGCAAAAGGTGGTACGTGCGCTTTAATAAAAGAGGAATGCTGTTCATATATTCCTGACAACCAGCATGAGATAAACAACCATCTTGAGGTGATTCAGCAAGTGTCGGCCATGACCAAACCAGGCCCAAACCCACTGATGGATTTTTTCCAGAATTTGTTTGGAAGGGTGGGGTAACATCCTAATGAACATCCTGATTGCCATTTGTGTGGGATTACTCCTATTAGGAGTGTGTGTTTGTTGTGGTATTCCCTGCATGAAAAGATTAATCAAAAATTTTATAGACATGTCAGTTTCTGAAACATTGTATCAAAGTACTGAAATTGAAGAACTGCTGAAAAATGAAACACTTTCATAAGTTTAAACTGAATGACTCTCTTAACTGCAAATTCTGAACAGAAAGAGGTTAGGAGAAGAAGCAAACTGTTTACGCTTTTGAAAATAGAATAAAATGTATTAACAGGGGGAAATGTTAGAAAATATGTATTAATGTATATGTTTAGTGCTTATTAGAAGCTAAAAGGGTTAACACATTTCATTCTATTTTATGTACAGCTTAGTTTTGTATGAAATTACAAGATGCTTTTCAAACTGCAATAGGCTTTCAGAAACTTCAAGATGCTCTCTGACCTAGTATTTGCTAGCACAGCAAAATTCATGTTTATGCTTTTTGGAAAATACTGAGAAGCAGGTGATTATCTGCTAGGCCAGGAAAATAATGAAAAGAACAATACTGTTTTCTATAATGTTATTGAACTTGAACAATCAGCTCTGTTCATGTTATGAGAACATGCACAGCTGCAGAAAAGATAGATACAGTTGAACAAAGACTGCTTGAAGAAATGAACTATAATCTGTACTTGCTTTGTGCTCGAATTTGCCATAGTACCTTGAATGGTAACATTGCATAGTGAGAAGTTGCATCTGACCGGTGGTCATCAAGGCCGCGTTGTTTTTCTTAGGAAGTTTTTTGTAAACTTGATATGCCAGCAGAAAATCATGGACAAACAGCTGCTATTAAATAATATTGAAAGAACTTGTGATGTATTACGTCAGCTTAGTAGGCAATGTCTTGTAAGAAATGTATAAGAATGGCTTCACTTCCTGATTCTAGTTAGACAAACTCTGTATTAGCATGTTTTGTCTCCTTGCTGCAAGATTAAAGTGCCTTAACCTGAACCTGCCATGTGTTGATCTGTTTGAAGTTGTTTTTCCTTTGACACACCCTCATAAAACTTACCTCAAGTCTGCCAAGCAGTAAACGTTCATAGTCTGACAATGTTCAGGAGATGTTGGTGTTTCAAATACACTTAGTAATAAAAGGTCAAACGTTATTTAGAAGAGACTTAAACATAAGGAAAATAAACAAATTCTCCCAGAATCAGTAAGGCACAGAATTGCTCCTGAGTCTTAACATAGCAAGAAATAGATTTTACATTTAGACAGAAGGATTACATATTTGTCTTAATTATGCCATGCGGTAAAAAAAAGAAGAAAAAAAGTGATCTCAATAAATGAGAATTAAGCAGTGATTTAACATAGTGACTTAAAAATATTTTGCCTTCTGAGACTACACAAATCCTGGCATGAAAAGATCTTTGTGCGTATGTTAATATTTTCAAACATTGATAAGCTGCATTACTCTGTATGATGTAGCCTCAGGATAAGGTGTGAAAATGGAATAAATCAAGCTGCTTTTCTTTTGCTAGACTATAAATTTGGCATCTTTTTTCCATTGCACATTTAAGCAATAACCCACCCCTGGCTGTGGGTAATGCTGGATTTACCCACGGTTGGTGTGGTTTGGTCATGAGGGCAAAGCCCGAGTGGCCAAACAAAGACAACCGTGGGTAAATCCAGCATTATCCACACCCAGAAGTGGGTTATTGCTATTATACAATGAAGTTATTTAAGAAAACAAATAATTACTTTTCTTAAATAATTACATTGTATAATGCCTCCGTGCTGCCCTTCCGCAGTTGTCCGGTATCCTGGAGCAGTTCTGATGTACTGCGCATGTGTATGCTACACAGTATATCAGAGCTGTGTGCAGAGGAAGCAACAGAGAAAGGAAGATCTCTGTTCCCTTTTTTAAAGTTGTCTCGCTATGTTAAACGAGTTCAGCATAGCAAGACAGCTTTAAAAAAATGAACAGAGAAAGGAAGATCTCCGTTGCTTTTTTTTAAAGATATCTTGCTTTGTTAAACTGGTTTAACATAGCGAGATTACAGCAACGGAGCTCTTCCGTTCTGCCTAACACAAAAAAAAAGTAAAGACTTATACTAATGGAAAAAGTCCGGGCGACCGGACCTTTTTCCATTAATATAAGTCAGATTTACAACGGGCATGCTGACCAATCAGCATGCATGTTTTATGAATATTAATGGGGGGTCATTTTATAATTAATTATATGTGACTATTACACTTTGAACTTGAACACTATTATCCTTTACATAATACCTAATATGTGACTACTAGTTTTATTTGCTTCTTCATTTTAATCTGGATTTCTCTTCTTGCCTGACAAATTGTGTCGCTATTACCCTCCATTTCATTACTTATCTCAATTTTCTTCATATAGAATATTTGCTAGAATCCTTGTTATGTGGACGCACTGAACAGTTTTCCTCTTCACCTTGTTTCTTTATGTGTTTCAGTTTTCCGTTATCCTGTTTACTATTTCATTTACTTACCTTGGGATGTTTGAGCCTCGCTGTACTCTCCTTCCACTCTCAGCAGTGCTGTAACAAGAAGTATTGCAGAAATGAAAAGGACCTGCATAGCCTTCATTATTTTCCTATCAAATGCTCCTTCCTTAAAATGACACTATTCAGAGCAGTGTTTATAGAACTGCAAGCAATTCCTTGATGACACTTCGTATGTTCCATCTCCTGTCATGGGCTTTTATGTCCATTTACTTCTAAGTGGGACACTGACGTACATCGTTTAGTGTATCAGATTACAATATCATAAATATGGAGACAACACATTAGTAACAATAAAATTACATGCTTTCATTATCCAAAAAACTGTTTTTATGAGAAATAAGAAAAATAAATAGTGTGAGTTCTGTGTGTCTTCAAAACAGTTCTCTTATCACATATCTACTATATTAAACAATAGAACTCTTCAAAGGCATGACATCAAAGATAATAGGTAATATTACTGTGCAATACTAGAGACCTGATATTGATGTCATAGAAGAGAATCGATTGCAGTCACATGAGATGCAATTCTTATCACTGATTACCAAATAGAAATATACTATATCAGGGTGTATTAATATTTCCAGTCTTCACTTACTTATTGTTTATGACATAGAAAGTTACTTCGCATTAACTAATTAGGTGAGCAAACATGTTTTCAGTATTTGTTTTTGGTCATTTTAAACATTCCAGTATCAAATGTGAACATTGCATGCATTCTTTTTCTTTCTTTTATTACAAGAACATAGTCACTGTAATAAAAGACTGTAATAAAAGAAAATATAAATACAGACACGAGAGTCAATACAGCTGACAAGACCCAAGGGAGAGAAAGAGAGAGTGAGAGACACCTGGAGAAAAATCAATAAAATGGGTGCAGTAACAAAGTTATACAGAGTTCATACTGGCCAAATAGCTAGGTAGATCAATAGATAGACAGAAAGAAAGAAAGAAAAAAAGGAAGAAAGAAATATTAAGATGAAAGATGCATATCATGTCCTTGTGCCCCTGTGACTATATACTGTAAGGAGGTAATCTGTGCATTCTAATAACAGCCAGAAGGAAACAGCATAAAATAAATACGTACTTTTCTTCAAATCAACTTTTTATCTACTTTCACATTTTTGAAATCTGCCTTGTAGTTTTTGACAGTGGTTCTGTCAATGTGAGATGCCTCCCAGCTTTGATGGGATGTTAGACATATCTATCAGGAAGCCACCTATCTACCTTACTAATGCCTGTTAAACCTAACCATTATCATAACCCTTACCATTAACTTAGAAAAACACAAATTATGTCTGAGTGTGGTGGTGTTTTTTTTTTTTTTACATTTATTTACCAAGAAAGTTCGACTTGGAACAAAGCCAATTTTCAGTGGAGGCCCGGGGAGAAATGCTCCAGACACATGTATTTGAATTGTGGGAGGAAACCAGAGCACCCAGAAGAAACCCACATGAACACAGGGAGGACATGCAGACTCCACGCAGTAGGCACCACAGCCAAGAATCTAACAGGAGAACCTCTTGCTATGAGGCGACAACACTACCGCTGCATCACTGCGCCATCCATCCATTTTAGTAATCAGATCACAAAAGGAAGCTTCTCCTGGTGTAGCTGACCATTGTAGCATGTCAGTTTTGTTAATGATCTTAGCTTACCTCAGACTGAACGTATTAAACTTAATAGTACTTCTTACAATGGTCACACCTAGCCCCTAATGTCTTTTAGTCATACCCTGAGAATCAATAAACACCCTGTAGGCTTTGTGCAGAGCCTACACAGATTGTGCATGATAGCACAATGGTACACACACACCACAGCACAATGCATATTAATGAGGCAAGGGGTGCCTCAGCTAGGTTTCATGGCTTGCAACAATGTTGCTGGCCACAGAACCTTGTGTAAGCGAATATGGATAGGAATTCCATGTAATGGAGAGCATCTACAGTGTGCGAATTTCTGCGGAATGCCACAACAATCACCAGGGCTTTACAAATAGCTGTCATTCTGTTAGTGCAATACATCTGCATAGAGGCCAACTTAATGAGAGAACAAATAACCAGTAATTGGGACATACTTAACATAGATGTCACATAGGAATGTTTTAGAATGTAACACTCTCAACCTCTTAGAGTGAGAACTGTGGACAAAGCCATAAAAAATGGGGGACAAAGGGCCAGAAATAGGGACAGATGTTTAATATTGCACTTTCAAATTTAGGAAGTTGATAGAATATATAGGTTGTACATTAGCATGAACTTTCTGAAGAGCATGAAGTTTGTCAGTCATCAGTGTTTGACTGTACTCTGCAATAACATGCCAATGATTTGCCAGGAAAAAAAAAATATTATGAGGAAAAGATCACAGATATGAAACATAAACTGCACATTCTGCACATATCAGAGCAGTTGAGAGGTATGCACTCAAATGTATAAATTATTGAGTCATATTAATCCAGAGATCATCGCAGTGATATAGCAGAAAGCCACATATTTGATAAGGAAAACATTTATATATCTTGGAAATATCTGGACAGTTGAGAGGTATGAATGTGATGTATATAGTTCAACATAGTACAGGACAGTGTACCTACAGTACACAGTATTGTGGTATCCCATTCCTGGCATACTGTACTGAAGCTGTGTGAATGATCTGTAAGAGGACATGGGGCTGCCAGGTAAAATGACCACTCAGAGGAAGTGTGTGCATTTAATAGGGGCACACAGATAAATTGTAGGAATGAACACAGGGAAAGAGTACAGGTCAAACTCCTGCATGTAAAGCAGAGTAGGGCATGTCAATGGAAGATGCTAGTATCTGTAACACCAAGCATATATCAATATGGTACAGTATGAACTGTAGAGTGAAAATGTGTTGTCTGTGACTGTCACACAAGGTGACATAACAATGAGGAGGGTGTGTATGAGATAAGCATCCTTACATGAATAATGCAGAGGACATATATCAGGGATCTGCCATACAACTGGGGTAGGGAGCATATTGGGAAGCTGTGCAAACTGTTATACCTGAATTTGAATGTACTCTCAGCAGAGGTCTCCAGCAAGATGGGCACATGTAAAGGATCATGACAAAAATGACAAGAACCAACCACAATCAATGACAATATCAGAATAATACCACCACTAATCCCATACCTGTGACATATATGTGATCTGGAGTGATAAGAGATGAGCCAGCATGTGCATGCACACTTGACAACTATTATGATACATTCACACTCCATGAGAGTAACAACACACACTATCCTGGTATTGTGATATCTGCAGGAGGTGTTAGGAGGGACACTAATATACCTGTATGTGACAGTATAGCCAATACAGGCTAGTTGCATTGTGTGCATAGCATATATTTATGGCACAATCCACACTATTACAAATGATATACATGCCATAATCACAAATGATATACATGCCATTAATGTTGTCAAAAACCTATGTAGGCAGTGTGTGCATAAGATGAACAGGTAGCATACATGCATCTGGTGTAACAACTCTCTGAGACCAAAAACACTATATCAATGGGCCCAGAGAATAACCCAGGATGCCTTCTAAATAGCTTGAAACATGAACAATCAGGCCCTCTGTAATTTCTGTTTAACTGTAGCCTCCAAACATGCTTTGTGCCTCTTGAATGAAGAACAGCAAAAGTCATCCCTCTGCACAAAGGTGGGCCATCTACAGACCCTGGAAATTGCAGAAAAATAAGTCTCACTAGTCTTATATGTAAAGTCTTGGAAAGAATTGTCATGGAAATGATCAATAGTGATATAGTAAACCACCAGACACTGGACCCAATCCAACTTGGTTTTGTCAAGGGCAGGTCATGTTTACTCAACCTGGTGGACTTCTATGAAAAGTTCACCAAAGCAATGGATGAGGGCAAAATGGTTCACAGTGCCTATGTTGACATGGCCAAAGCATTTGACGCAATACCCCACTTGGGCCTTGCTAACAAACTCAGAAAGTTAGGTACAAACTTGTATGTCACTCACAGACAGGATCCAGGAAGTTAGAATTGGGCCTAGTCGGACTTTCCCGGTCAACAAATGTTAAATAAAATAAATAAATAAAATAAAGTCCACCTCTTTGAAGAGGCCAGTCACAAGTGGAGTCCCTCACAGATCGGTTCTTGGACTGTTCCTTTTTGACATTTACTTCTCTGAAGTCAAGACCAATGTCAATCGTCTCTGGCTGACTAAATTTGCAGATGATTGCAAATAAGGAGCTGTCATTGAATCTCACACTGACACAAATGTTCTCCAGGAAGAGCTGACACAAGCAAGCAACTGATATCAGAGTCATGGACTAAAACTAAATGCCAAGAAATGCATAATAGTATCCTTTGGGAAGTCACCCATCCCTTTTAACTATCATATTGATGACACACCCCTTAGAGGTGACCCAATAATCAGGGACTTAGGAACTCACATAGTAATCTAGCCTTTGACCATTATGTGTCTACAATACTGAGGAAATCATTCTATGTTGTGCAACTTATAAACAAAGGTATGGCATTTAAGTACAAGGAAGTCATTTTTCCACTGTATTTGGTATTCATCAGACCTGTCATTGAGTACAATGCCCCATTTTGTATGTACCTAACCAGGCATATCAAACAATTGGAACATCCACAGAGGTTCCTCACTAAAAGAATACAGGGCATACATAAAATGTCCTGTGCAGACGGTCTTAAGGCCCTATACCTGTGTTCTGTTTCCTACAGGCTTTTGAGGGTACATCTTTGGCTGGCATACAGGACATTGCCAGACCCCACTCTGATGGACCTCCTGCATATCCACAAAACAAACAGCACCAGAATTACTCATTCTAATGTCTTAAACCTTGGCTGTGATATAAATAGTACCTGCTGGGGAGACATATATGTATTCCATAGACCACCCCATCTCTGGAATAGGGTCCCCATCTGTGTGAAGCAGAGTTCCTCCCTAACACAATTCAAGTGCAGCTTGGACAATTGGATGGGGAATAGGAGATTTACCCCTGGTTTGACACCTGTGTCTTTAATAGACACAGGCAACCTGTAAATGCTTCTTCTCCCAGGTCCCTGCTTGTAAATGTTTCATCTCCCAAGCCTCTACTTACACTTATCAAGGGTATCAGAACTTGTCAGAAATTTGTGATGCCTGTCTAGGCTTAAAAAGGCCCTTGTGGTTATTAGCCTAGTAAACACCTATGAACCTACTGGTGTTCTGCACCATCAAACAGTTATGCATATTCCCCATAAAGTATACCTGGGTATGGCAAATAAGCTGTGTGACATTGTTCTGTGACAAAGGTGGTACACTTCAGTTATACATCACTGGAAGATGTGTAGGGAAGTACATGTAGAAGAGTGCATTGTACACAGTTATTGGTGTGATGAAGGCTTGGAAACATGAAGTTATTATGGCCTCAGATGTGCATGTCCTTCACATACCCAGTAGTTTTGTTATATTCAATGGAGTAGTCAGCACTGTGACCACATGCTGATGGATGTACGACTTATCTACCCCAGGTCACAGGTCACATACCTATTGGTTGGACTATAGGGTGTGATGTCCACATTATACTTGGGTAGTGTGTCTGGTTCCTGATTCAACTAATCCAATAATTACCCACAAGCTGTAGTCCTTCAGGCAGCTGTTTGGACACAGCATGTGTATGTCATATGTAATGTCCATTACTTAACTAATGGACAGGAAAGGGTCTAGCAGACACCTCTGATGTACTGAACTGATCACTGGACCTGAGATATATGTCATGTCACACATTTCAACATAGTAAAATATCACATATGTCATACACTAGTCTACCCATTTGGTGATATAGATGTTTATGGCCACATATGACAGTGTTGACGGAATACCTCGGTTTGGATTTTTGTTAAATGTATTCACCTGTTCAAGTTCCACAAGATGATACTGCTGTCATTATGCATGCCCTCAATGATCTCTTTGAGGACATCTATGAGCTGTAACAGGCCTGATGTAGCAGTGACAACTCACACAGGTCTGTTGCAAGCACCTTGAATATTATTAATGTACATATAGAAGAGGTCCATGATGACATGTTGGTCTTCCTCACAGTTGAAAAGAGTCAGCATGTCCCTATACATGCATGTATCAGGTACTGTCCTCCCAACTCAGGTGGATGCATGTTAATATACATCCTTGTATGGGAACATAGGCCATGTGGAGGATGTGTTGAACTGTGTCTTCAACCATATCAGGAAGGTATATTTGCTGGGTCATGCCACAGGTGATTGGTGATGATGTCACAGCACTTGTATTCCATGGGAAAAGCCTGGAAGAAAGTGTGACAGTGCATGCTGACTATTGTGATCTGGCCTAAAGTTTGACACACACACACACACACACACACACACACACACACACACACACACACACACACACACACACACACACACACACACAGGTATCACTAAGGAAACTCCAAGCTGATGATTAAACCTTACATCAGCTGATGGGTAAACAGTTTGCTCACTGACAGAACACATCATGTGAAAGTTGTTGAATTAACCTGTACCAGTAGAGCTGACACCACTGGCAAACCCCAGGGATCTGTGCTTGGGCCTTTACTGTTTGACCTGTATCTCTTGACAGATCAGGCTAAAGTATAGTGCCTTTGGCTTACCAACTTTGAGGTTCTTGCATATTGTGTGTAATCAGCGAGTCCACCAATAGTGATAACATAGAACATGAGGAGCTAACACACACAACTGAATTGTGACAAAGGCACATGATGTAAAAATAAATACAGAGATGTGTGTTTGTAATGTTGTCTCTCTAAAAAGTGGAGTTTTATGTTAATCTCAGCATTGAAAATAATCATGCTATGCAGAAACCCAGTGATGCAAGCACTAGGAACACACTTAGATAGACAACCTCAACTTTGACCACCAAGTGTCCCCCTGCTACTGAAAGGATATGCTGTGCACAACATACTGAGATCTTAACATTGTATGAGAACACTGTAGTCAAATCTCATTACAGCACTAATAGACTATAATGTGTATTTTTATATGTACCTCACCAAACACATGTAGCAGCTGGGGAGACCACAGGGCTTTCCCAGAAAGATAACACAGGGCCTATACACCATGTCATGATGTATTTGGATAAATTAAAAAACATGTCACTGTAAACATTACTATATAGTATGAGGTGACTTCTGCCTGGCCCCCAGGCCAGTCTCTGACCCTGCCCTTGTGGGAGTAGTGGATATCAAAAAACGTGATATAGCTGATGACACCAGCAGTGCCTGTTGAGGAAATGTTTACAGTGTTCCACATGCTGGCATAAAATGTTCTCTGTAATGTCAAGTAACAGCTCACACACACCCAGTTGATTGCAATGAGAACAAAACCTCTACCTCCCTTAGTACACAGACTACACAGACTACAAAACACAGTACATAATGCAAGCACCACAGCTGAAATCTAATTTGGAATATGTCAGACAACACTTCATAGCTGATGGCATCAGCAGTGTCTGTTGAGGAGAAGATAACAGTTTTGCACATGCTGGTGTAAAATACTCTTTGTAATGTCAAGCAACATGTCTCATACACACACACACACACACACACACACACACACACACACACACACACACACACACACACACACATACAGTAAGAATAGAACCCTTGCTTATCTAAGTTCTTGAGATACAGAACATAGTACTTAATGCAAGCACCATTGCACAAGTCTGAGGTAAACAAGAGTGCAGGTAAACTTATAGTAGATGAAATAAGCAGACCATGTGGGAGACAAGAGTTGGGATGCCTGTATAAAACGGTTGTGTGGGCATGGACAAGTGTCAAAATACTGGCAATCCATGTAATTGGAGAAGTAACTGTCTTGTCTACACATGTCTTGTCTGCTGTGCAGACACACACACACACCCAGTTGACTGCAGTGAGAACAGAATCCCTACCTAAGTGCATGGACTGCAAAACACTGTAAGAAAAGCACATGCCATGGCACAAGTCTGATTAATACAAGAGTACAGGTAAACTTATAGTAGATGACATCAGCAAGCTGTGTTGGAGACAAGAGGTTGGGAGACATGTATGAAATGGAAATGTAGGCATGGGCAAGAAACAAAATACTGGCAATCCACTTAATTGGAAAAGTAACTGTAGGATACACGTCTGCTCTGCTGTCTAGACACACTCACACACACACACACACACACACACACACACACACACACACACACACACACACACACACACATTCAACTGCAGTGAGAACAGAATGTCTACCTAACAACAAAGACTACAGGAGTGCAGGTGAACTTATAGTAGATGACATCAGCAGGCCATGTGGGGGGCAACAGGTTTTGAGCTTGCATAGGTACATAGCTTCATAGGTCCATATGTGGCTACAAGTCTAATAACACTAGGGTTTTTAGAAGTCTAGCTGTGTAAAAATACAAATACTCTTATTGAGCATAGATGTATGGTCATTGTAGCACAGCGTGTTTGTAAGCAGCACCATCTAGCAGTGTCATAGGTACCAGGCCAAAGGTGGCTTTAGAATCACCAAACCAGTAGTAACATTTGTACTTGAACAGGGTCATTGAGGAGTGTGAATTGTGGGATATGTCTAGCTCCCCTACATGTTCTGTTTATGTCCTAGGCTATTTTGTCCATTCTGAATTGCAGATATCCATCATTTCCAGAAGGATAGGGTCTGAGACTGCTCTGTAGGACAGCCATAGGTCACCTCTCAGCATCCTGCATGTTACCGAGTACAGAGACAGGTATGTCAGTCTTTCCATGTATCTCATGGTTGGAGGCCTGGGAGTCTCCCAGGCACAACCCTGTGTTCTTTCCAATTGCTGCAGGTGTCTGGTGACTTACAGAGAGATGTGAGCATTGAAGTCTATTATTGGTGTGTACTGGTCTTAGATGTGATATCCGCATGATGTGCGCAATGGGCACATAGTGATGAATGTGTAGATCACTATCAACATGTGCTCTCAAGTCTCACAACACTGTGTTTGAGCTTAGTTGGGGTGCTATGTGTATCATAATTAGCATGGGTACTTCATTGACAAAGTTGACAAAGTGTCATTCTATGTTTAATGTTCGGTCTGTGAGTTTGTCACCAATCATCAATCTGTGTCAGCCCATACTAAAATATGTTACCATCATTGGGGGACTCTATATCAGTGTGTCCAGTTAACAGTGATCTGCAAGCTTGGTAAACCACAAGCAATCTACTGTTGTCTGTGCTTCAGAGAAGTATTTTCAAAACAGTTGAAGGCCCAGCACAGAGTCTTGAGGTATTCCACTGGTGAGTGGGCTACCACTGGTGAGTGGGCTAGTTGTAGAAGTGCAGTCCTCATCTCTGAGAGTGTGTGTTTTGTCATTGAGCCAGTTGGCTATCCATCTAATACTTTATGACCTAATTCCCAGATGTATGATCTTCACCATGAGACATGAATTGGTGATAGTGTCAAATGTCTTGGATAACTCAACATAGACAGTATGTCCTATTTTCCCTCATCCAGGTCTGTGATGTGTAGGGTCAAGTATGTTGAAGGTCACCTCTGTTCCTGTGGATATGGTCCATGCTGATTCCTGCAGTAGCCTTGCAGAAAAGGCTTTTTAGGCATATGTATCAGGAGTTGTAGTTCTGTATGTTACCAGATTCATGTACATTGCAGAGCACACAACATTTGATATTACATTTGTAGTGTGGTTGATATATGTGTATAAAAAGTATTGAGATCCCAGGGTTGTAGTGCTTGGGGGTTACCAACACATGGATGTATTTTAAATATATGACATATAGCTAGATAGAGCCTTTAGTTTATAATGTTTCTACATGCAATTTCATGTCAAAGGAAATGGACAGTAAACAGCAGTAATATAGCATAATATATGCATTTCTTTTTTTTTTTAAATGTGTTTATTGGTTTTAACAATCAGTAAAACATAGAAATTTATACAAGCAGTTAACAAATAGAAAATTTTAACATTCATAAAACAACAAAAGTATTTACAAAGACATCCACAGTTAAATACATCATCTAACATAACTATAATACATTATAAAGGTTCCAAGTCTTTTTTAAAAACATTGTAAAGTATCCCACATATTATAGCTGTTTCTTTTTTCCTAGAAATTCTTGATTTAATAGTCATTAGTTCCATTTGACATACAATTATCAAAACATTTTTAAATTCATTAAAAGAAGGAGGGGTATCTGATATCCAGTTTCTAGTTATAATCTTCCTAGCCACTGCTAGAATTGACCATAATAGGGGAAGTTTAACCTTTTTAACACATTTTGGTATGGGGGTATTGAAGAGGATTAGTGATTTAGATAGTGTAAAATTATCTGTAAAAGAGCCTGTAGAAAATTGTTAACTGATGTCCAATATTCCTACAGTTTTATACAATCATGGAACATATGTACCCAGTTAGCATTTATCTCTGTGGTACATCTCTTACATATGTTATCTTTTTTATTAATTTTGCTCATTATTAGAGGGGTGTAGGAGGAACTGTGTAAGAATTTCCAGGCATAACATTTCCATTTAATTGAGGAATTTGTTTTAGAAGCTGATTCCAATATATGAGTTTTATCTTGTTGTTTTGGAGGTTCACTATTTATGGAATTGAGGCAGTTTCAGTAATTTTCTGGACAGTAGGAGGTTTCATCTCTAATAATTTTGTGTATGTGAGAAAGCTTGCCTTTATCTGAAACCTTCTGTTGTTGATTTAGTATCATGTAATCTACCAGTACTGGGACAGATTCTTTAGTTATCAGTGTTATTAAGTCTAGTTTATTAGAAAGATATTGTCTGAAAGCCTGCATCTCTAACCAACATGTTTCATCCAAATCAAATTCTTGAATTAAAAAATCTAGATTTTTAACTTTATTATCCTGCAGCATCTGATGCCAGTACATTAAATTATTTTGCCTGACTATTAAAGTTTTATCAGGGTTAGATGATAAGAGTATACCTTGTGTATAAGTTATGGGAAATAAAATGAAGATCCATTCTTTATATTTGGGATGTTTATATATAAAGTTACAAAAAGTAATAATAATATTTATTGGGTAAATTGATGTATGTCTCGGTGTTATGGGAACAGTGCAAAATTCTTTAAGTATCCATAATATGGGATTATTTATAATAATATTTTTGTGTGTTAGTGGTATACTAGTTAATTCCATGCCTATTAATTCCCAATATTTTTCTCCATTTTGCAACATATGAGTTATCTATTAGTTGAGCTACAGTTTTGATAACAGAGGATATAGAGTATAGATCACAATCAGGAAAGGCTATACCTCCTTGGGTCCAATTATTGATATGTGCCCTAAATGACATTCTAGGTCAATGAGGTGCCCAGAAGAATTTCAACATTAATGAGTTTAATTTTTTAATGATTGCTTTGGTAGGTGGGAGTAGTATTGATTGTATCACATATAATATCTTCGGGAATATTTTTTTTTTCAAATATTTTTTTTTTTTATTTTTCCATAATAAAAACAATGCATACAGAAAAATAGAAAACATTGTGATTATGAACATTGTGATTGAACATTGAATTATCACATGTTGTTATGGGCTTTAACAATGATAGAAAAAAAAAGGAAAACAGAGATACAGAAGGCATTGTAATCTATCTACAACGAAAAACACTTATATACAATATTTACAAATTAAACCAGATCTATAAAGAGACAATAAAGAGGGGAAGAAAAAGAGAGTTATGAGAGTTGGCAGTGGATCTCCGAATAATAACAGGGATAAGGATATGCATTTCACAGAACATAAAAAAAAAAAATCTTTGGGAATATAATCATTTTTATAATTGTAAGTCTTTCCTCCATGGAAAAAATATATTATTCCAACTTTTAAATAGGGTTTGTATGTTTTCAAGACATTTATTATAGTTATATTGAATAATTGATTTAATATCTCTTGCTAAGATAATTCCTAGATAAGTTATATGACCTGAATTCAGTATATATTTATGATAAGCTTTGTTAAAATGATTTTCCTTAAATATATTGGCAGAATTTTTGTTTCTTCTTCATTAAACGTCAGACCTGCTATTTTCTTAAAATTTGCCATTGTGTTAAATAATGACTGTATAGAAGAGTTGTTTCCTTCTTCTTTTGGCTTTTTCCCAGTTAGGGGGCGTCGCAGCGGATCACCTGTCTGCTCATGATTGGCAGTGGAGTTTTACGGTGTCAAGTTGCCAGCCCGGCGCCCAACCTTCCACAGAAGGCACACACATGTACACACTCACACCTAGGGACAATTTAGAGTGTCCAATCCACCTACAGCATGTCTTTGGGATGTGGGAGGAAACCGGAGCACCAGGAGGAAACCCACATGACCACAGGGAGGACATGCAGACTCCGCACAGAAGGCACCCCAGCCAAGAATCGAACCGGAGAACCTCTTGCTGTGAGGTGGCAATGCTAACCGCTACACCACCGTGGAAGAGTTGTTTCCTGATGATGTAATTAATACATCATCAGCAAAGAGCTGAATTTTAGATACTGTATTCACATTTATATTAAATCCTTCTATGCCATTATTGTTTCTAATTAAACTGGCCCAGGGCTCCATTATTAAGTTAAATAATAAAGGGGAGTGTAGACATCCCTGTTTAGTACCTTTTAATATGGGTATCTTTTGAGAGACATATGTGGCAATTTTTATGTATGCCAGTGCTCCTTTATATAGATTTTGAATCAGGTTTACAAATGCATGAGAGAATTTTGTACACCTCAGCAAGATAAACAATTAGTCCCAGCTCACAGAGTCAAAGGCTGAGTTTATGTCAAGGCTAATTAGTGTCAGATCCTTCTTATTTTTATTTGCATAATCTATTAGAGTTAACTTTCTTCTTATATTGTCAAAAATATTTCTATTTATAATAATGTTTGGAAGAATTGTCTTTAATCTGTCAGCAAATATGTTCACAAACATCTTGTAGTCAACATTGAGCAATGAGATGGGCTTATATGATGAGCCTCTTGTAGGGTCTTTATTGGATTTCATAACTGGTGAGATAAAAACGTATTTCCAAGATGGGGGGATAGTACATTCAGTCTGAGCTTCCAGGAAAACATTATGTATTAATGTGTGGATATTTTTAGTGGATATTTTATAAATCTCGGGAATTATACCATCGTTACCTGGTGCTTTGTTTAACTTGAGTTTGTTTATTTGAGTGACAATATCTGTAAATGAGATGCACTTATCCAATGACTCAATCTGTTGTTTATTAAGTTTTTTGTCCATGTATGTGGTAATGAAATTCTTTATTTTATCTCTTGGGTCCATATTAACTCTGTCATTGTTTATTTTATGAAAGTAATCTTTAAATTCATTTAGAATTTCTGATAAACTAGAAATATATTTTTTTTTCCCTGAGGAAAAAATCTCTTTGATATGATTTTGGTTAAGTCTTTTTGTTTTATTTTTTAAGTTTATTTAAATATTTTGGAATAGTAAAGCATGATGAGATAAAGTACTTGCAATAAACAGAAACAGGGAATTAATTTAGCAGCACAATGCCTAGGCTGTAAATGCTAACTGATGATTATTATGTCACTTCACAATAAGCTAACTCAGAGGTAAGTTGTAAGTGAAACGTTTAATCCACTTAATGATAGGGATATCTTCAGCCACCTAAATTAAGTTTTTAATAGCAAAGACAAACCATATCTCTGCTGGTGCTTGCAGCCCTTGGGTGCCCTAGTACAAGGCAAGCTGAACTCTCAGATAGAACCAGGCAGATCAGTACTTGGACTTGGTGTAATGGTTATGGTGTTTGACTCACAGACACAAGGTACATGATTTGATTCTCACTTTTAGGAATAAAATTGGTTAGGCTTAAAATAGCATATCAAGAAAGCTAGCCTAGTAATTAGCTGTGAACTTATGAAACCATGAATTTAAGGAAAATGGAAAATGAAAACATTAGCAGTGTTAGTACCCCAGCAGGTACTATACTTGACTTTGGTGCAGAAGGCTGTGGGTTTTACTCCTATACCATTTAGATGGATTGCTGATACTGCAGTGCTGCTTAGAGGTTTAAAATGATTTGCTGTCTGTTAGGTAGCCAGAGAAGCTCAGCCAAAGCTGCCAGATTTTATTGGTATCATGATACCCCAATGAGTACCCAGGTAGGAGAGTTTTGCACTGGCAGTAATTGCTATAGTTCACAGTCCAGGGCCCCTAGATGTAGTATATTATAGTTTAAGTGGGAAGAAGCCAGAGCATATAACACTGCATAGAAATCTGCAGGTGGAATAATATACTTGACAAGGACTACATTCCTTGTATGGAAACTGGAAGATTTGACTATAGATGAAAAATGACCGTGCAATTTAAAGTCCGCTTCTGATAAATGCTGCACCAGGTTGTGCACATTCAACTTTAGTTCCATTTTTCCACTATTTATGATATTTAGAGCAAAGTAGAGACAAGGGTGGCCACGGTGGTGCAACGGTTAGTGATGCAGCCTCACAGCAAGAGGTTCTCTGGTTCGATTCTCAACTGGGGTGCCTTCTGTGGAGTCTGTATGTCCTCCCTGTGGTCGCATGGGTTTCCTCCGGGTGCTCTGGTTTCCTCCCACATCCCAAAGACATGCAGTAGGTGGATTGGACACTCTAAATTGGCCCTAGATGTGAGTGTGTGCACGTGTGTACCTTCTGTGGAAGGTTGGGCACCGGGCTGGCAACTCAACACTGTAAAACTCCACTGCCAATCAGGAGCGGACAGATGATCCGCTGTGGCGACCCCTAACTGGGATAAGCCAGAAGAAGAAGAAGTTAGGAATTTATATTTTTCTAGAGTTATTTTGATTTTGCGATTTAAAATTTCTTTGTACTTCTCATTTAACGTATTTATTTCTTCAATAATCTTTTTATTTGTGATATCTCCTTTACTATTGAGCTTAAAAGTGTCTAGCTTATTTTGTATTTCTAGTAGATCTCTGTCCCATGTTTTCCTTTTATTATTACACCGTCTTATACTTTGCCCATATAGATATGATTTCAGTGCATCCCATATAGATATATATATATATATATATATATATATATATATATATATATATATATATATATATATAAAATCAAAATATTTGGTGTAGTGTTTATTTCTAAGAAGTTTTGTGCCTCCTTATTTATAAATTCTTTGAAGTCTTTTAGTTGAGTTAAGTAGGCAAGAATTCTTCTAATATGGGCATTGTGTATTACATTTATCATGAGTTCTAAAGTGATAGAATTATGGCCCAGTATTGGGCAGGAAATAACCATAGATTTAGATAAATCTTTTACAAGTTGGGTAGAGATCAGGACTCTATCTATTCTAGAGTAAGACTTGTGTCTGTTGGAAAAAAAGTATATGGTAGTGACTTAGTATCATCTTGATTATTAATGTCATTCAAATGATATAAGTTAATAGTCTTTTAGATATCTTGCGCTAGCTGTAATGTTCCTCTTCCCAAGGTAGTAGTATCATTATCACATAGAGTACAATTGAAATCACCTGCTAATATGATGTCTCCTTTAGAGTGGAGTACTATTTGATTGAACTGCTGTTTCACTATGGTAATACTTATGCCTGGTATCCAATATATGTTGATAAATGTAAAATTCTTTCTATTAATCTGTACTGTAACCATGAAGAACATTCCCTTGTCATCCTTGTATGTCTTAATAATTTTGGGAATAGGTATGTATTTGTTCCACAGGATAGCTACCCCCCTTTTTTCTGTGCATGTTCTGAGCTGACTAAAGTTATGTACTTGTTGGTTTCTAGCTTATCTGTGTCTTTTTAAGAAAATGAGTTTCTTGAAGAAATATTAGGTTAGATCTATGCAGGTTAAGATATCTGATTTAACTTCTCCTCTTACATGGGTTAGTTAACCCATTAATGTTTAGGGAGATCCCTCTCATGGTTGTCATTTGACATATATAGCATAAGGCAAAATAAGTTTATTTTATCATTTTGTATACAGATTTGTAAGCTATTCTCTCCTATAGATGTTAAATTAATCAAGGCTTTGACTTGTGAAGTATCTGTATGATCATGTGGGTCTTTAATTTTTATTGGAAATAAAAATGTGATTATGAGATATGATGTGGATGTTAGAACTGTAATTATATTGTAACAATAATCAAATAAAATAGTGTTAGGATTGAACTTCGCACCCAGCCAGGAGTTATAAACTTTGAATTTGAGTAGTTACAACTACTCGAATTACCTTTCTAACTATAACAACAGAGCTCTAGCTACCACCTAATACCATATATATATATTAAAACTTTCAAAACCAAAGTTAAACTCATCTGTATTACTATGTATTATAAAAGAAATTATACAGTTTGTACACTTATTTCTTAATATGTGTCAAGATTTCATTAAAGACTTCTTGATATGATATCTTTAGAACTAGACAAAACAGTTTAAGTTAACAGTAACATTGTATATATCAGAATGATAGAGCACTGAAACTTTTCATTGACTTGTTTGTAAGAACATATATAGATATTAGAAATAAAGACTTTAACTAATACAATTTATATAGACCTTATAAATTCAACTTGAAAATTTCAACTGTTGCAGAGGATATGTACTAATAACTAGAATAGCTTGTTAATAATAGGAACATTACAAAGTAAACTACATATTTTGAAGCATTTTAAAGGAATTGGGATATAACAAGAGATCCAATTCTTAAGACTGTAAATAAATCATGTGAATTAGCAAAACTAATTTGACCTACTAATAAGCAGAATTAAACATTTTTAACCAGATCATTGAGCATATATTATATATAACTGTTTTATATAAAAACCTAGTAATAACTGCAACACAACCTGGAAGGGGAATGGGAGAAAGAAAAAAATATATATATATATATATATATATACAAATAAATAGTAGATATAGGTGCTTTGTGTATACTTAGCTTCCCTGAGCTTAGAAATATCTGTTAATTAATGCTTCTATGGCACAATATATTACTCAGATCAAATTATTCATTATAGTTGCTATGAAGGCAGTAATGTAAATGATTTAAATATATGCAGCCATAGAGATATACATAAATGTATTATCTGCTTGTTCATGAAGCTATGATAGGAGAATTAATTGCCAAAGCAAAAACAGAATAGTAAAAAACATTGCATTAATCAATGGGAAATCATGACATTATATAGAAAACAGTTTGCAATAGCTTCATATATGGTATATATTACATACTAGCTTAAGAATGTATCAAATAACTCTAGTTCTGAATTAAAAAAGTTCAAACTATAAGATTATCATACATTGTTAGATAGCAAAAGCATGTACTCGTATGTGCATTGGAACAATTGCAGTACTGCTTTTGTGTAAAGCACCTTTAAGAACATTCTAACTAATATATTACTGAATTCAGCTGCTGCACATTACTAAACTTTAATAAATAGGTTAGACAGTAAGATAATGCTTTACAATGTGCTGCAGCTTTACTAAGCATAAATTATATCAATAAAATGCTATTATAATGAGAAAAAAAATCACATTTTTGTGTTAAAGAGTCCATTTTCTTCATATTTCCAAGTTTGCAACTATTCTGCTTCCTGGCTTACTTTGCAGCATTATGTCATATGTGTGTGAAATCAGAGGTCAAAGTTCATGATGGCTGCTTTCTTCAACTCAGATGAACAGTTAGGACATGGAGGTTTAGAAAATGGCTCGTGAGCGCTATTCTCAAAGTTGCCAGTGTCTAAAGTTATCTCCTGAGGGATTCCAGTGGTAATTTGATGAAAGTAAGTGAAAATAATGCATTTTGAGTGTAATAGGGCTCTGTGTACTGTACAGCCAGCTCAAGGTATTCCACAAGCCTTAGGAATCAAAGCCTCAGTAATATCAGGCCATAGAAACGTTATGTCTATTTACAACATACATGAACCCCATATCATTTCCTAAGCTACACAATGTTATAAGCACATACATACCAAAACTGTAAGGCTATAACTATCCTCCCCCCAAAAAAAATGTAAATATATATATTATATTATTCATCTATTACTATATCAGGGTATACAGTGGTGCATATAATAATCATTCATCTGTTAATGTATCTAAGCATAAAATACTGAATTTATATTTATTTTGTTTAATCAGCTGGTTATACTTCTTAGCATGTTAGTTGTTAGATTTTAAACTGTCTCAGTTTTATGATGTTAAGCAATTATAACTAAACAGTACTAAACAACGCAATATTTTGAATAGATTAAAAAAAGGAAATAATAATACAAATAAAAAAAGGAAAATAAAAAGAAAGGAACTATTTTTTAGTAGAATTAAATGAATATAACTTGTTACTAACCTTTGATCTCACAAGGAGAGATTAGAAAAGCAACAAATAAAATCGTATCTGGTTACTTATGCCTTAGGAAGAAAATTTCTTAGTATAACAAGTTGCATATTTTAAGGACTTTAGAAGCTTTGTGGTGATCTTATGTTGTTTGTGGATTACTTGAGGAAACAAGGACATTTAGATAAAATAATCAGAATGCTGTAAAGCAAGTCATTTATTTTGTAGTCTCTTTTGCTCGTCTGTTGTCTTTCATGTTGTGCCTGATGCCAGTCATTTCAATGAAGGGCTTGCCCACTCCATTTCTTCTATCTTGTCCAATATTTTATGTTTTTTAATATAAGTCAGGGTAGTGTCTAAATCCTCAAACATTTTAAGACCATCAGGTAAGAAGATTTTTAGTCTGGCAGGGAACAAAAGATGTGTTTTCAATTGTGCCTTTTTTAGTTCTCTTATCAGTGGCAAGAAGGTTTTCCTTTTAGATATCACCAGAGTGGAATAATCATTATTTAAGTGCACTACTGTATCATTAACTTTTAAAGGTGCTTTTGCCCATGCTGATTTTAACACCATCTCTTTATCAAATGAAGATAAAACTTTTACTATAACTGATCTAGGAATGTTCTTGTTAGTGGCAGAGGAAGATAGAGATCTATGGGCTCTTTCTATACCAAAAGAAAAATGCCTCAGATAGATCTAGAGTTTTTGGTAGCCAAGTGTTTAAAAAAGTTATAATGTTATTACCTTCTATGCGTTCTGGTAGTCCAAAGATCCTTATGTTATTACATCGAGATCTGTTTTCCAAATCATCCAATTTAGACTGAAGATGAATGTTTTGTTTGAGTAGAAATTCAATGTTCATTTCTCCTTCTTTAATAATTCTACTGTCCATTTCACTGAGAGCATCCTCTATACCTGAAATCTGTGTATTTTGCTGTTGTAAGTCTTCATGTAATATATCCATTTACTTGGTAGTTTTTTCTTTGAAGTTATCTATTTTAGAATCAATTCTGTCTATTTTAGTTGTCAGTTCCTGCATGTTTAGTAGTAATGGTTGAAGTTCTTTAAGGGTAGAATCCTGGTTGTTAGCTTTCCTGTAGCTCATTCTGAGGAGATGAGATGAGTGAGAAATGTCCAAGAAGATTTCTGACAAGAAAATTAGACAAGCTTTCTTTCTTTTTTTGGATATTATTGTAGAAAATGATATTCCAAATGATTTTATGAAGAACTATATTCCATTAGACAAGTTTTGATGATAAATTTCCCTGTTTACGATATTGTCTTGGTGAAGCTACAGAAATCTTCTGCTATCCCATCTTCATCCTTGGCCACACCCCCAATATATACATTTCTGTAGTGTGATGAGCAGCTAGCTTGTGCGACGGTTAGCAAAGTGAGCAGGCATGCAAGATACACTTTTGCGCGTAGGTAAGAAGTGCTCAAACATGAGCTGCATCACAAAGTTTGACAATTAGTACTGAGTCTATGAAATATGCCTGCTGCTTAACTGGCTCTGTGGCAGCATGTGTTAATGCATTGCTACAGTCATTTTATTGGGACATATGGTATTGGCCTCAAATACAGGTGTATATCATACTTTAAAAATACATTTTATTACAGAGTGATAATGCAATGACATGAATTATTTATAAGTGATGTGCTGCTGTGCATTGGCATAGTACAGTGGTGTTAAACATCATTGTCTGGGAGTAAACACACCTGTTAGCCACTGCTCACCATTGATGGGCAATGTGCACCTCCATGTAAACATGGAGCCCAAGAAATGAAGGGATTCATTGCTTCTCCATCATTCCTAAAATCTGACAGTTAGTATTGTGTCTGTGGAATACAGCTGCTAGTTAACTGACTGTGGCAGCAGGTGTTAATGCACATAGTACAGTGATACATTCCCTTTTGAGGTCAGATGATACTTGGTTCGAATAGAGCTGTATCTAACACATTTAAGTACTTTCACATTACCGTTGCTGCACATTGGTGTGGGATGCACAGCACTGCACAATAATGAATTAAAAAAAAGAAATGGGAAAGATAGGACAGTGGTGAAATGGGGAACAAGCAGGGAGAAGAACAAATGAAAAGCAATACAGGAATATGCAGGAGGAATGGAGGAAAAAAAACATAGCTATCTTTTTCTTCAACAGTAAAACTGATAATATATGCAGGATATTAGCTGAATTTGGACTGTCACCTCCAAAGAGAGGGATGACCACAACACAACGCAACATGTTGTATAGCCAATTGGACCAAATCAAGTCAAATCAAATGTGTCAAGAAAACATGTTTGTGAAACAGAGAGCTATGTATGGGTTTTTTTTTTTTTTTTTTTTGCGGGACAGGAGCCAATTTTTGTGTGTGTGTGTGTGTGTGTGTGTGTGTGTGTGTGTGTGTGTGTGTGTGTGCGAGAGAGAGAGAGAGAGAGGAGTGTTGGGGGTGGGACATAGGTATGTCTGGGTCTGGTAAGCTGGGTGGTTGAGGAAGCAATTGCAGACAAACAAGACAGGAACAGTGATGGACACAAGTGGTTGGTGGACACCATGGATGGGGTGATGGTGACATGCAGGACCCATGATCATCAAGCTGGCTGACAGTGAGAGTTGAATCCTCAGCCACAGGACCATCATCACTGTTACCTCACTCTGCCACTGGCTGCAGCACTAGACATTTTCTTCTCTTCCTCCTCCTGGTTCAGTGTAAAATGAGAGAGAGCAGCCCTTCCATCCAGCATAGGCAAGCACCAGCAGTGCTGTGCACAACCCTACACTCCATCCCTGGCAGTTAAGCACTGTAGATAAACTCACCACCTTTGCCATTGACTTTTGGATGGAACCACTGGACTATCCTCCAGGGCAGAACTACCTGAGGGTCAGGTAGTGCAGGGGCACCAGAGGTGGTGCTGCCAGTTTGGCTCCCAGACATGCTTGGCAACGGTGGAGTGGGGGAGGCAGATCCTGTGGGGAAGGCTTACCCTGCTGTGCTGTGGAGCATTTTGTGATGTAGTACACATGGGTGACATGGACACATTTTGATGATACATAATAATATAAAACAGCAACAAAAAAAAAAAAAAAGAGATAAGGGTTGGAATGATAGATAAAAAGAGAGAAGATTAGGCCACAAAAGTACCTCATGAAGAGGATCCTAGGCCTTAAACACATGCCCTACATGGACAGGCTCAAAAAACTCCAGCTTTTCTCTCTCATATTGTCTATTAAGAAGTGATTTCTGCTTGACTTACAAAGCCATGTCTGACCCAGCCCTGTTAGAAATGTTACACCTAAAGAAATCCCAATGCCTGTGTACCACATGCTCCAGGGACCTCATCCTCATTACCACAATCAACAGAACATGCTGGACGGACAGGTTCATAACCCAGGGACTGCCCATGCTCTAGAATAGACTTCCCATACATATCAAGCAAATCACCTCACTGGCCCTTTTCAAGAGAAACCTTGATGAGTGGATGGGAAATAGAAAGTTCACCCCGGAGATCACTCCAGTGGCTCTACTTGATAAAGGCACCAGGAACTAACAGCAGCATGATGCCAGGGAACTTCTATGGGCTAGGCTTGTAAAGGCCCCAGGGCCTTTGGCCTAGTACACACCTATGAACCTATGAACATATGTAACTTACAATACATTAATGCAATTATTTGAATCTCTTATCTTAACCTTTACTCTTAAGACTACCACCCCTAACAGATAACTATTAATTTTTAAAATTACCAGCTCCTAACAGATGCACACTTTACTACAGATTGCAGCAAGAACTTCTTTTCATGTGCATTTATTGCACATATGTGTTATACAGATTACAGTTTCCAGCAGGGCATATGTGTCACTTGTATAGATCTTTTACTTTAAACATTTAAGTTACACACAACTGAAGAATTAACAGTGTTGTATAGTTGGGAAGCATTGTATTTGAACCCACCACCTCTGACTAAGGTCTAATATTGTGCTCTTGGTTTTTCCTACAGATGAATGCATGCATACTTGCTTTTACAGTTGAGGCACACATGCTCAGTTTGATATAACTGTATAAAATACCAAACAAGCTATCTTTAACTTTTAATGCTACAATAACACCACTCTTCTGCTGCATACATACAACATGCATACCTCATCCTCACCAATCTAGTGACATGAGTCTTGTGATGAAAGGAGGTACTGCCAGCACAGCTAGCTGGAATTTTGTAAATAATTATATGTCATTTGTGAGTATCAACATGATTTACATAAGATGCCTGTGTTACAATTGTATTAGAACTGTATGTCATGTGTATATCAAACTGATTTGTATAGATGTGTGTGTTGAAAAGGTATTTGTAAAGTGTGCCTACTAGAGAGAACAGAAATATGCATGCACTATTGCAACTTTTTAAATGTATATGTTTTAACAGAGGAAATTGAAGGGTTAACCTCAGTCTAGCAAACTTTAGAAACATATCTGAAATCAATTCACTTTATAGGCTAGGCCATAAAGATGATATCTCACAGGTTTCAAGGCAACCAGAGACACCAAGTCTACACTAGGAAGCATTCTGTATTGTATTTGGGGTGGACTAATTACTACTCTGGAAGCATGGAGGGATGCAATTGTTTTATGAATTCCAGCACCTGCCAAAGAGTCGAACAAAAGCTCTTGTGTATGTATTTTTACAGGTAGGTGCTAAGTCCTACCAGCTTCCAGGAATGAGGGTTTTGCCTGGGAACTAGAAGTCAGATGACAAGAAGTGATGTCATTCTGCAAGCTATCCCAGCAGTAATATTTTAGATATTATTTTGAGAATCCTTTATTGAAACAGAGCATTTGAAATTCTGTTTTGGGCCTGACAAAAACAAGAAGGACAAATCATCACATCACCTGCCTTGCTCTATTAAGCAAGTTATTAATAGGTGGTTATTCTCTTAGATTCATTCAGGAAAAATAGTAAAGCTTAGTTTAGATATTGTTTTCTTTATTTGTCCGAGTCTGTTCTGCAGTGCTGTTTTAAATATTTCCTGTGTTTTGAAATCTGATGTTACTGTGAATATATACTTAGTATTGTCTTGTTCTTTTATTATTTATTATTAAATATATTTAAACTTTTATCATGGCTAATCTTTGGAGAGATATTTAAGTTTTGAGACTACATGCATATTTATTTTGTGACATGGTCTGGGCCACTCCTAATAGCCTTGCTGTTGGTCAAACTACCATTTGTATTAATATTAATATTGCACAGTAAAATTAGACACCCTTTGTTAAGGGCCTTAAAGTAGCTAGTGAGGGGTTCTGGTGGCAGTGGTAACTACCTTATAGTCTGGACAAAAGGTATAGCTAGTAAACTTGTACCAGTCTTTTCCAGGTGTGTGTGTGTGTGTGTGTGTGTGTGTGTGTGTGTGTGTGTGTGTGTGTGTGTGTGTGCAATTCAAATCTCAAAAAGTTTGTGTGTTAGCTACTTGGGAAGGGACATGAAGCACTGGTTGGACAGACAGAGTGTTGGGGGACTTGGCATTCAACCCTGAATAAGGACTCACATCTATAGCTGTGCCAGTGGGGAGTCTTATTGGGGGATCTGGAAAAAGAGAGAAGAACCAGCCCCAGACTGACTGTTGTCTCTTTGTGCTCTTATGGGTAGTTGCACTTGATGCAGAGCTACATCTGGAAATGCTGTGTGTGTACCTGATATCCTCCCAGTAAACCTTCCCCCACAGGTGCCAGTGGTGAGGACTGAGGCTCCTTGATACTAGCCCAGAGGTGGGATATCCATGTCACATATTTGCTGGTAGTGGTGTGTCATCATATATTGGTTGGCAGTGGTGGGATCACCACATCACATATTGGTAACATTGGTGTGAATATTGAACTCCTGTAGCCTGTAAGCAGTGGCCACTAAAGAAGGTGTTTGTACTCTCAAGCAGCCACATGGTAGACATTCCAAGTTTCATATCACAATAGTTTTATCTATTTTTTGATAGCTTAGTCAGGGAGAGCAGGCAAGGATGTCAGTAGAGGATTATGGCAAGCTGACAAGGAGTCATTTGGCTGAGATGTGCCAAGTCAAAGGACTGCTGCATGCCAACCTGACTAAAGGAGAAATGATTGCAGTCTTAACCATAGCTGCAGTACAGACCAGCAACCAGGAAGGCAACTAGTCTGGCCTTGGGGATGTACAACTCTCAGTAAATGGACAGCTCAACTTTTCCTCAGAGGACTTAATAGTCCATCTGAAGTTAAAGAGACTTGAACTGGAGGCCAAACATTTCAAAGTACAATCAGCAAAGAGACTATGGCATTTAGAGGCTGAAGAAAAGGAGAAACAGATGAAATTAGAATCAGCAGAGAGACTGACATGTCTGGAAGCTGAAGAAAATGAGAGGCAGAGACAACATGAAAAAGAAATGCTGCCTCTTCGCCGAGATCATGGAGTTAATGGGGAAGGGAATAATCAAACCCCAGAAGCAATAAAGGTCAGTAAATTTCTTCCACAATTTACAGAGGGTTATAATGTTTATGGTTTCATTCATATGTTTCAAAGGTTATGCAAACAGTATAATGCTGACCAAGGACTCTGGGTATGGCTCCAGACCCCCTTACTCCATGGTAAAGCTGTAACTGCTGTTTCTAAATTGACTGATACTGATCGCTTAAATTATAATACAGTTAAAAACTGTTTATCAGAATGCTTTAAGTTAACACCTGAAGTTCATCAAAAAAGTTTTGTGAGTATAGACACAAGGCATATGAAAGTGTGTGTGATTATATTGCTGAGTTAAGGATTTATTTTCATAAGTGGGTGAGTGGGTGTCAGGTCACCACTTTTAAAGGGCTGGCAGACCTTTTGGTGAGAGAACAAGCCCTTAGCACTTTGCCCGAGGACATGAGAATCTGGTTGGCAGATAGGAAATGCAACATTGCAGATGAGTTGGGGAAAAAAGGAGACCTATACCTAGGAAGCAGTGCATAACTGCACAGGAAAGGGATACCTGGTGCTGCACATGGGTATAAGGGAACCCGTGGTAGGCAGCCTAATCCATGCTGACATCATATGGCAGGAACAGGGGAAGCCACTAGTTTGGGTACATGGCCAGGATCAATGGTTAAATGTTTTAAATGTAACCAATGGAGCCATGTTGCATATAGATGTCCACAGAGGCAAGGTGGGGAACAAAAGGTAGGGGGGGCAGCAAGTGGGAATAACAGAATGCCAGCGGTAGGTTGTCTGAAGACAACAAGGGTACCAGACTACCACAAGAGGTCATATCCTATCTTAGTAGATAGGAACCAGGACACTGCTAAGAGAGACACAGCCTCTAAGCTAACCATTGTGAAGTTTTAAGTGGTTAAAGAGGAGCACTACTTGCTTGGGCAGTCTACTCCAGTCAAAGCTTTAGGGGGACCCCCATTTCAAATACCTTTGGCTAGGGTTCATCTTGACTTGAAGGGTAGAAAAGGAAGCAAGCAAGTAAGTGTGTTTGAGGATATCCCTGCAGATGTTCTGACATGGAATGATTTTGGTAATGCAGTACCTTGTGTGTATGCAGTGACATGCAGTCAGGCTTAGAGACAGGCATGTGAGTCTGGTAGCCTGGCAGAGACTTAGACAGACATACCTCTCAACTGTACAGTTTTTTGCAGAATGTCCAGATTTATGTCTCATATTTTGGCCCATTTTTCATAAAAAATGTGGTTTTCTGGCAAATTAGTGGAAACTCATTAAAGATTGAAGTCAGAAAATTAAGATAGACATTTGAGTTTCAGAATTCATACACTTGAGAAAATTCATGCTAATGTAAAATCTATTATTCTATCAACTTTCTAACTTTGTAAGAGGAATATTTAAAAATTGTACCTATTTTTGGGCCTTTGTTCCACTTTTACTTATGGCTTTGTTCAGATTTCTTGCTGTAAGAGATTGAGAGGTATGCAGCCAAATACTTGAAGCCAGGACTGGTGAGATGCCTACTTCAGGGAGGGAGCTACCCTATACCAGTGAGACTGAAAGTAAGCTACAGCTGCTGGTGGGTACTGATGTTCCCTTCGACAGTGACAGGAAGTAAAGAGGTGAGTAGTAGTACCCAGGCTGACAGTGAGGCACTGTTGTCACAGGATGCCAGACTTCCTGTTGAAGGGGAGCTGGGAAGGGTTACAAATAGAGAGTTGAGACAGGCTCAGGTCTCAGACCCTAACATTACAAGGCTTGAGCGAGGTAGCTAGGGAGGCACCTGATTTTCAAGGAAAAGGGGAATCTGTATACTGGATCAAAGGGCTACACTATAGAGAGTGGACCCATGAGGGAGGTCTAGGAGGTAAGGTAATACAAAAGTTGGTTGTGCCCAGAACCTAACATCTGACACCTCTAGCCATAGCCCATGACATTCCCTTTGCAGGTCATATGGGCATAAAGCATACAAAGAGACATATTATGCAGAGGTCTTATTGGCCTGGGATTTTCAGGGATGTAACAGGGCACTGCAGGACCTGTGAGCAGTCCCAAAAAGTAGGCAAGACAAGAGACAAGGTCAAAGCTGCTTTGATGCCTTTGCCTGTGGTTGAGGAGCTGTTTCAGAGGTTAGCTATGGATACTGTGAGGACTCTGAGTACCCCAAGTTTCACAGGGAAGAAGTATATCCTAGTGGCCATAGATTATGCTACCAGATACCCTGAGACAGTGGCTCTGTCCTCCATCAAGGCAGAGAAGGTGTCAAATGCTTTGCTAGAGATTTTCAGTACGGTAAGTTTTCCCAAATGAAATATTCACTGACAGTGGTGGCAATTTCATGACAGACCTGTTGGCTTGTCTGTGGAAGAACTATGGGGGTGAAGAACCTAAAGACCACTCCCCTACCACTCCCAGACTACTGGTCTATTGGAGAGGTTAAACTCTACACTAAAGATCATGCTACAGACATTTGCAGACCAGTTTAAGAGAGAGTGGGATAAATATTTGCCCCATCTGTTGTTTGCTTACAGGCAGGTTTCTCACTTTTTTAGTTGCTGTATGGGTGAAGGGTGAGGGGACATCTAGATTTGATTCATGATGAGTGTGAGTGTGTAAATCCTACAAGGAGTCTGTTGTGGCATATGTCCAAACCTCAGGACAAGGCTCAGGGGACTCTTAAGCTTGTTCCAGGAGAACCTGACAGGAGGCCAACAAAAGAAAAAGGTCTGGTATGGCAGGAATGCCCAAGCCAGAGAGTTTGTTGTGGAACAGCAGGTTATGGTTCTCATTCCTGTTAGACAAAATAAGCTACAAGCAGCTTTGGTGGGACCCTTCAAAGTAGTGAGGTAGGTGATATTAACTACATGGTAGAGCTGATAAGCAGGAGGCAGGGGCACAAACTGTACCATGTTAACATGATGAAACCTTACCATAATAGAGAGGCTCTGTTGCTAGGTATTTGCAGTAGAAGGCAGGAAGATACTGAAGGGGATCTATGGCTACAACAAGCCAACCAGCAAAATCCCAAGTTACTATGGTGCAGTCTAGGGTTGCAGGCATATGATATGACAGTGCATCACTGCACTGTGGTTAGCAATGCCAAGGCAGATGGGATATCAAGACAGGGTATGGGGCAATGTGTTCTCAGACAGCTCATCCCTCTCAAGCAATGTTTCTCAAGGGGCACTTGAAAAACTAGCATCAGACTTTGAAGGGGAGGGGGTATAATGAAAGGAGGCACTGCCAGAACAGCTAGCTGAAATTTTGTAAATAATTAAATGCCATTTATCAATATCAACATGATTTATATAAGATGCTTGTGTTACAAATCTATTAGAACTGTATGTCATGTGTATATCAAACTGATTTGTACAGACTTGTGTTTAAAAGGTATTTGTAAAGTGTTCCTACTACAGAGAACAGAAATCTGCATGCACTATTGTAACTGTTTAAATGGATACGTTTTGACAGAGGAAATGGAGGGTTAACCTCAGTCAAGCAAACTTTAGAAAAATATCTGAAATTAAATTACTTTACAGGCTAGGCCATAAAGTTGCTATCTCACAGATTTCAAGGCAGCCAGAGAGACAAAGTATGTACAAGGAAGTTTCTGTATTGTCTTTGGGGTGAACTAATTACTACTCTGGAAGCATGGAGAGATGCAATTGTTTTATGACTTCCAGCACCTGCCAAAGATCTGAGCAAAAGCCCTTGTGCATTTTTACAGGTAGGTGTTAAGTCCTACTAGCTTCCAGGAATAGGGCTTTTGCCTGGGAACTAGAAGTCAGATGACAAGAAGTGATGTCATTCTGTAAGCTATCTGAGCAGTAATATTTTTGACATTATTTCACACTGTTTCATCCCTTCTACTAACCATCATTCCACAATAGCTTCAGCATTTCCCCACCACCTTCAAAATTAAACATTTTTATGTATCATAGCTATACAACCATGTTGAATGGCAGGGCTTATACATCTAATGACCTGCAAAATGTGTTAAAATGCTAAATCTGTTAATAACAAAGCTAGAACATGTATGTGAATGCCATTAATATTATATTATTTCTATAGCTGTACTCAACACTATTGTAAGAAATGCTTATTAATTTCAATGTACTACAAGAAACTTCCTGAAAAATCTTAATATTTTCACATCTTGATTATCATGTGCATCTTAAGGCTTTTATTGTGTTGCAACATAATGTCAGCAATCCATGCAAAATTGATTTCTGCATGCCTGATTGATGTATTCTATCATGTCTGATTTAATGTTTTATATCATGTCTTATTTTATGTATAATATCGGGAACTTTTCTCTCTGAGCCTCCTCTGAAAATGGACCTGTGTCCAGTTGAACTTTCCCACTAAACAAATGTAAAATAAATAAATAAATAAATAAAATAAAATAAAAATGTTGTGAAGTCCATTAGTGAAACAGATCATTCTGTATTCTGTTTTGGCCCTGACAACAACAAGAAGGATCATTCACCACATCATCTGTCTTGCTCTATTAAGTAAGTTATTAGGGAAAAGTGATTAGATTCAGTCAGGAATATTGTGAAGCGTAGTTTAGATATTGATTTTCTTTATTTGTCTGAGCCTGTCCTGCAATGTTGTTTTAAATATTTCCTGTTTTTTGAACTCTGGTGTCACTGTGAATATATACTTAGTAATATCTTGTTCCTTATTATTTATTATTAAATATATTTAAACCCTTCATTGTGGCTGATCTTTGGAGAAATATTTAATGTTTGAGAGTACTTGCATATTTATTTGGTGACACTGTGTGGGCCACTCCTAATAACTTTGCCCTTGATAAAACTACCATTTGTATTAATATTACACAGTAAAATTGGACACCTTTTGTAAGGGGTCTTATAGTAGCTGGTAATGGGTTCTGGTGGCAGTGGTAACTACCTTATAGTCTGGGCAAAAGGAGGCATAACTACTAAACCCATGCCAGCCTTTCCCAGGTGTGTGTGTGTGTGTGTGTGTGTGTGTGTGTGTGTGTGTGTGTGTGTGTGTGTGTATTTGTGTGTAAATCAAATCTCAAAGAGTGTGTGTCTGTGTGTATATATTTGTGTGTAAATCAAATCTCAAAGAGTGTGTGTGTCAGCTACTTGGGCAAGGACATGAAGCACTGGTTGTACAGAGAGAGTGTTGGGGGACTAGGTTTGGAACCCTGGCTAAGGACTGATCTCTATAGCTGTGTCAGTGGGGAGTCTTATTGGGGGTTGTGAAGAAAGAGAGGGGAACCAGCCCCGGACTGACTGTGGTCTCTGTGTACTCTTAAGGGAATTTGCACTTGATGCAGAGAGCTGTAAATGGAAATACTTTGTAAGTACCTGTTATCATCCCAGTGAACATCCCTCCACAGGTGCCAGTGGTGAGGACTGAGGCTGTTTGATTACTGGACAGAGGTGGAATATCCACATCACATGCTGTTTGTCAGTTCTGCGTGGTTCCTGTTTAGTGCACTACCAGTTCTTTTTATTTTTCATAGTAGTTTCACATTGGTTTTATAGTGGTGAGATGTGACAGGTCTTAACATTGCACTCCCTTTCCACGGTAGCTGTGGAAAAAAACAGAACAGAATAGAATACCATTATGAATACCAGTCTTGCCTAGATTCAACTTTTAGGCCTTGCAAGTACTCTCTGTAGTTAATACTTACACATCTGTGGGATGTCCTCCATTGTAAATTCCTTGATCCAACAGCCAAGAGTATCCCTCTTCCTCCTGTGGAGGTCACTGCAGTGATGCCTACAGTGGTTACCAGTGCAGGGGATACCTGTGGTACTGGTTACAGCCCGGAACAAACTATCCCAAGCATGTGAGTTATACTGGGGCCAGGAATAGTCCCCCTGCAGCAACCTGGCACTGTGGTCTTTCACTATGAGTCCAACAAAAATCTTGCACTCCGAGGCACCTGTCTCTGATCCCTAAATCTCACACCATCTTCATGAATGCTTGCAATGTCTACCAAGGATCAAGAGCAATGGAGAATGATGTTTCCCCCAAATTCAGTTAGCTCTTTTACTGAGAGTGTGCATATTGTTTGAAAATGTTGTGCACTGCTTACATTGTGCAAACATGGTGCTCGGAGGTGTGCACTACCGAGCAACATGTTTGAGCGATGGTAAGAGGTGTACTACAGTGGCAAGCAAAGAGATTTTAAGGTTATTTGATGTAGAGGCAGGTGTGTATATTTGTTTGACAAATGTCAAGGCCATGGCAGTCCAGAGAGCAGAAACATACCTACAGGAATATAGTACACAGTATACCCACAGTCATACATTTGATAATAAATTAATAACACATAGATAAATAAATAAATAACTGACACAATACTAGTGTCTCAGTCCTCATACACATAATTAATATCAGCTACACCATATCAAGTGTTATAAATGAAAGTGGCTATAAAGGGAAGTGGAACAACATTGAAAGTATTCAGAATATGTTGTATTCAAACCTAGTAACATCTGTATGGCAGTCCTCCACTTACCCCTGTTGCCACAAGAAGACAGAAAAAGTACTTGTCTATGTTGCAGTTCATTGCTATAGACTGCTTTGTCCGAACAGTAAAACAAAGTTTAGATACCCTCTACTAGGACCCAGAACCATCTGTACTCTAGCCCTATACTTACACCTTCTGTCATAGGATTAGTTATATGACATTCCCTATTTTACTATTCGTTCCTATGGTCTCCCTTTTAACCGCAGCTATATGTAGTTATACATAGTCATTATACATAGTATAGTGCTTTCCAGGCAATGTCATAAGACCAAAATTCCTGATGTAAAGATATCCTCAAAAGACAAACTCTAGGTCATGCTGCCTAATGCTAGGAATGTAAATCAGAAACTACACTTAATGGAGGCACTATTTATTTGGGAATATGTCAATGTTTGTGCAGTCACAGAGACATGGTTTAGGTGCCACAGAGAGTACTCTGGCCATGAAAGGCTATAATGCCTTCTTTCACATTCAGGCCACAAAATGAATGTGAAAGAATGAAAGGAGAAGATGTATCCACCTTCATAAAAGACAAATACACCTCAAGACTGGTTAAGCAGTATGGCTCCCTAGAATTACTCCAAGTCCAACTAACTGTAGGAAAGTCCTCTCTCCACATCATTGCTAGCTACAGTCCACAAACATAAACCATGAGTACCACACAGTGCCTTCTTGGACCTACATGAGTGACTTATAATACAGCCAGACACCTTAGGCATGGGTAACTTTAACTATCCTTCCATCGATTGGGATACATATATGAGCTCAAACACACTTGCCTTAAGGTTCCTGCACATTATAAACACAAATGCTCTGGAACAGTAAGTCACACCCCCCACAAAGGGATGGAATTTCCTTGACCTAGTACTCACCAACCTGGTAGATCGCTGCACCACCCCATGTGTGATGCCCTTCCTGGTATGGTCTGACTATAAATCAGCCACGTTCAGTGTAACAATCCTACCTGACCCCCCCCCCCCCAGGATCTAAAAGGTTGAAAAGTTTCTCCAAAGCAAACTAAAGCCTCCTAAGCAATGACATAAATAGTTTCAAACCTCCTGCCACCAAAGACATTAAAGGCTCCTATATGGTGTTGCACATCTTTACAAGTGTATAGACTTAGCCATATCAGAACAGATAAAAACTTGCTAATGAAAAAAACAAGACACCCTGGTGGACATCTACCATAAATAGATTATACAACAAGAGAAATAAACTGATGTCTAAGAATTAGCGTGAACAGTCTCAGCAGAAGAACACCTTCCATACCTTGAATAAGCAAATGAGACATTCTGTAAAGTCCTCTAAAGCTAATTACAAAACTAAATTACCATCTATAGCTGAGGGTGATCACAAGGCATTCTTTAGTTTTGTTGTGAGGGAAGATTGTAGGCTGGTTAGGATAGATGCACCATATAAAAGGGATGGGATGAGGTATGTATTAGCTAATGTAATCCTGGTGGTGGGAGAGATAAAGGGACTGTGGCGGCAGTAGAGCATACCTAATTTTTTTATGGGTTTTTTTGATATTTGCTTGTAGATGCTTAGCAAATTTTAGTTGATTTTCAATGATAATTCCTAGTAATTTTGTGCCAGAGACTAGTTCTAGGGTGGTATTATTATTGCTGGTAATTATCAAGGATTGTTTGTCTAGGGAAGAGGTTTTGGATGCATTGAATAACATAAGTTTTGTTTTGGTTGCATTAAGGGCTAGATGGTTGTTGAACATCCACTGTTCAGTGGAAGAGAAGGTGGCTTGTGTTAGATTGTTAAGAGTTGTGATGGAAGGGGAGGAACATATTATAGTAGAATCATTGGCATATTGGATGAGATTGGAGTTAGGAATGGCTTGGAAAAATCATTTATGAATATGTTGAATAGTAGGGGGCCTAGAATGGAATCTTGGGGGATGCCTGTGGATGTATTAAGGAAGAGTGAGGTAGCTTTTTCCCATTTAACTGCTTGTTGCCTGTTTGTGAGATAGCTTCAGAACCACTGGGTATAGGAAGGGGATAGGTTAAGTTTACAGAGTTTAGTAAGAAGGAGGTTGTGGGAAATAGTGTCAAATGCCTTCGAGAGGTCGAGGAAATGAGTGGATACAAAGTGGCCAGAGTCGCGGGCTTTGTTGATTGTTTCTAGGATGGAGAGGAGGGCAGTGGAGGTACTATGACCTGGTCTCAAGCCATGTTGTGTGGGGGTAAGAAGCTGATTATTGATGAGATAGGGTAAGAGTTGTTGGTGTACATACTTTTCAAGTAACTTAGAAATAGGCGATAGGATGGAGATAGGGTGAAAGTTTGGGATGTCATTATTATTGCCACCTTTATGGAGAGGAATAATAAAGGCTTTCATCCAGAGCTGGGGGACCTGGCTTTCTGAGATAGAACGATTAATTATTATGCTGATAGGGAGAGCAATAGCTTCTGTGGCTACTTTTAGGAAGTAGGAGGGAATTTCATCAGGGGCATTGGAACCAGGTTTTAATTTTAGGAAAAGTTTTTTTATGGTGGATATAGAAATGAGATTGATAGAGAAAGGTGGAGGTTGGGGACAAGGGATGCTAAGGGCGGAAGGGATGGGAGCACACTGAGGAGGGGTTGTAGAGGTGTTGGCGAAGGATGATGTTAGCTTGCTTATGGACTCTATGAAGAAGGAGTTAAACTGGGTGGCCAAGTCCATGTCAGAGGCATCTGGGCTGGGGCAAGGGTTTTCTTTTTTTCCCGGGTTTAGGAGAGATGAGATTCCATTCCAAAATAGTTTGGGATTGGTGGTGTGGTTGGCTTGGAGAGTGGAGAAGTAGGCTTTGCAGTCTAAGGACATATGATAGAAAGGTATAGTGGTTTTATTTTTTAAGTTCAGGCTTTGTCACTGTAGTGAAGAAAGTCTTGTGTGACTGTCTAGATCCTAAATCTAACATCTATGAATGCTTGCAATTTCAAGGATGAGCAATGGAGAATGATGTTGAAAAATTCAGTTAGTTTTACTGAGAGTGTGCATATTGTTTGAAAATGTTGTGCACTGCTTACATTGTGCAAACATGGTGCTCGGAGGTGTGCACTACCGAGCAACATGTTTGTGAGATAAGAGGTGTACTACAGGGCAAGCAAAGAGATTTTAAGGTTTTTTTAGTAAGGCAGGAGGTTTTGTTGGAAAATGTCAAGGCCATGGAGTCCAGAGAAGAAACATACCTACAGGGCCAGAGTCACAGTATCCCAGTTACTTGAATAAATTAGGAGGGCATGGAAAATAATAAATAACTGACACAATACTAGTGTCTCAGCCTGATTATTAATTAATAGGGTACACATTAGTGTTATAAATTTTTAAAAAGGCTAGAAAAGGGAAGTGGAAAAATTGAAAGTATTCAGAATATGTATTATTAAACCACTAAATTGTATGGCATAATAAACTTACCCTGTTGCCCTTAGAAGGAAAAGACGATTTCAGTTATTTGCTATAGACTGCTTTGTCCTTTTAGTAAAAAGTTAGGGAATTTCATAGGCCCAGAACCACTGTATCTAACTTATAGAACACCTTCTGTCATGGTTTGGGATAGACATTCCGATTTTAAATTCGGGCTGGGTCAGGGATGCTAAGGCGAATGTGATTAAAGCATTATACAGGTATAGTGCTTTGGCAAGGTGATAGACCAAAATTCCTGATCTAAAGATATCTCAAAACAAACTCTAGGTCATGCTGCCAAGGCATGGTGGAGCAAAACTACACTTAATCGGGTATTTAGGGAAGATGTCAATGTTTACAGTCAGAGACATGGTTTGGTGCCTCAGAGAGTAGAATAGGCTTGAGCAGTATAAGCCTTTTTTTACATTCCCAAAAAAGAATGTTAAAAATGAAAGGTGAAGTGTATCCACCTTCATAAAGACAAATACCCCCTCAAGACTGGTCACATATGGTCTTAGATTACTCCAAGGGACCCGCTAACTGTGGAAAGTCTCTCTCCACATCAGTTTCAAGCCAGTCCACAATATAAACCAGAAAAGTACACAGAGCCTCTTACCTATGAAAGACTTATTTAAAGGGCCAGAACCTTAGGCATGGTGATTTAACAACCTTCCAGCATTGGAATACAGAATGAGTCAAACACATGCCTTAAGTTCCTGCACATGAGGGAGACAATGCTCGAACAGTAAACCCCACTAGTGGGATGGAATATTTCCCTTTACCTAGTACTACCAACCTGGTGATACTCAACCAAGTCTATGGGTTCCGTGGAGGTCTGATAAAGGCCTGGTAGTGGAATAATTACCTGAAAACTCAGGATCTAAAAGGTTGAAAAGTTTCTCAAAGCAAACTAAAGCCTCCTAAGCAATGACATAAATTTTTTCAGACCTCCTCACCAAAGACATTAAAGGCTCCTATATGGTGTTGCACATCTTTACAAGTGTATAGACTTAGCCATATCAGAACAGATAAACTTGCTAATGAAACAAGACACCCTGGTGGACATCTACCATAAATAGATTATACAACAAGAGAAATAAACTGATGTCTAAGAATTAGCGAACAGTCTAGCAGAAGAACACCTTCCATACCTTGAATAAGCAAATGAGACATTCTGTAAAGTCCTCTAAACTAATTACAAAACTAAATTACCATCTATAGCTGAGTGATCACAAGGCATTCTTTAGTTTTGTTGTGAGGGAAGATTGTAGGCTGGTTAGGATAGATGCACCATATAAGGGATGGGATGAGGTATGTATTAGCTAATGTAATCCTGGTGGTGGAGATAAAGGGACTGTGGCGTAGAGCATACCTAATTTTATGGGTTTGATATTTGCTTGTAGATGCTTAGCAAATTTTAGTTGATTTTCAATGATAATTCCTAGTAATTTTTGCAGAGACTAGTTCTAGGGGGTTTTTATTGCTGGTAATTATCAAGGATTGTTTGTCTAGGGAAGAGGTTTTGGATGCATTGAATAACATAAGTTTTGTTTTGGTTGCATTAAGGGCTAGATGGTTGTTGAACATCCACTGTTCAGTGGAAGAGAAGGCTTGTGTTAGATTGTTAAGAGTTGTGATGGAAGGGGAACATATTATAGTAGAATCATTGGCATATTGGATGAGATTGGAGTTAGGAATGGCTTGGAAAATCATTTATGAATATGTTGAATAGTAGGCCTAGAATGGAATCTTGGGGATGCCTGTGGATGTATTAAGGAAGAGTGAGGTAGCTTTTCCATTTAACTGCTTGTTGCCTGTTTGTGAGATAGCTTCAGAACCACTGGGTATAGGAAGGGGATAGGTTAAGTTTACAGAGTTTAGTAAGAAGGAGGTTGTGGGAAATAGTGTCAAATGCCAGGTCAGAAATGAGTGGATACAAAGTGGCCAGAGTGCTTTGTTGATTGTTTCTAGGATGGAGAGGAGGGCAGTGGAGGTACTATGACCTGGTCTCAAGCCATGTTGTGTGGGTAGAAGCTGATTATTGATGAGATAGGGTAAGAGTTGTTGGTGTACATACTTTCAAGTAACTTAGAAATAGATAGGATGGAGATAGGGTGAAAGTTTGGGATGTCATTATTGCCACCTTTATGAGAGGAATAATAAAGGCTTTCATCCAGAGCTGGGGACCTGGCTCTGAGATAGAACGATTAATTATTATGCTGATAGGAGCAATATCTGTCTACTTTAGGAAGTAGGAGGGAATTTCATCAGGGCATTGGAACCAGGTTTTAAAAATTTTTAAAGGGGAAAAGACAGTTTAGAAAAGTGGGAAGGTCAGCTATGGGTCTGGAAGAATACCACTGCAGGATATAGGTGATGGGAAATGAGTTATTGTGGTTCCAGTGATGGAGTTCTTGGAAGGCCTGGTAGTGGAATTGATTAGTTGTGTAAAATTATATAAGTTAATACTGAGTGAGTTAAAGAGAGATTGGATTGTGGCCCAGTTTATGTTCAGATCCCACAGGATTATTATTTCATGAGTAATGTTGGTAGAGACCCAGGAGAGAATAACTTCAAGGGATGAGATATTGTCACCAGGGGGAATATAGAGGGAGAGAACAAATATGAGTTTATGCTTGTTTAGGTGGTGTAGGGCTGGTATTATTTCTACCTTGCCAAATTTGGGAAAGGGTTTGGTATAGGGGGTGACTAATAGGGATGCCGAGTAAAGGAGTGCTACACCACCTCCCTTTTTTGTGTTCTGTCATCCCTTAACATGCTGTAGTTGGGAGGAGTTATTTCAGAATCTTATATGTGGGGCGTAAGCCAGGTTTCTGAGATGGAGAGAATATCGGGCTGGTTATGTAGAAGCCAGGCATGTAGGTTTGGAATTTTGTTACAAAGGCTCTGAGCATTTAGAGCTGAGAAGTAGAGGGGTTTGCCTGTTGCTTGGAGGGTTGGATGCAATGTGGTAGAGTGGCCTGGGTTTGGGTGGATGTCCCTGAAGAGAAGGATAGAGATAAGATGATGGATGAGGTATTTGGTTTGTTTGGGGTGTGGTATACAGGTAGAGAGTTTTGTAGACATTAGACTAGTGTAAGTTGGGAACAGTGTTTTTAGAGTTAGGTAGGAGTCTATAGGGGAAGAGCATGCTAGTGTTGAGGGTGTAGAGACTGGGAGATATATGAGTAACAGTAGATGTGTACATTGTAGAGGATGGGGTAGTGGTGTGAAATGGGAGGAGTGGTTTGCATTAGTAGGTTGGGTGATATAATTTAGGTAAGTTAAGGTAATTAGAAGTATTATTTGAGTAAGTAGGGATAGAGATTTGAGGGTCATGATTTTGGTTATTAGAGTAGAAGTAGGGGGGTGAGTTAAGTTTTGAAGTTAGTTTGAGTAAGAGATTATGGTTTAGGTTGATTGTTTGGTAATTTATCATACTGTCATCCAGGGCATGGTTTGTAGGCCCTGTGTTATCTTCCTGAGAAAGTCTTAGGTTCATAGATTTAGATTAGTACTAAGGTAACTGCCCTTGCGAGCCATTTTAAGCCTAGCCAATTATCCCTTGTGAGACTCAAACCCTGCACCTTGTGTTTGTAAGGCAAACACCTTAACCATTAGGCCACCCTCCCACCTCTTGTAGTCTCTCTATTTGCTGCATGTGTCTGGTGAGGTACATGCATTATACAGTGTTACTGTTCTGATGAGATTTGACTACAGCACTGTCATACAGTTCTAAGATCTGAATATGATAGTGGATTTATAATGTGCACCATACATTTGTACTGGAAAATCATTACAGGACTCATAGTAGTGCAGTGGTAGCATTGTTGCCTCACAGCAAGAAGTTCTCTGGTTCAATTCTCACCTGGGGTGCCTTCTGTGTGGAGTCTGCATGTCCTCCCTGCATTTGTGTGGGTTTCTTTCCACGTTACAAAGACATGCATCTGGAGTGTTTCTCCCCAGGCCTCTGCTGAAAATTGGCTCATTCCAAGTTGGACTTTCCCAGTTAACAAATGTTAGTATATAAAAATTCAAGAGAGATGTTAGAAAGTAATAATGCATATTGCAGTTTCTGACTTCACAAGCCTTACAAGAGCATTCACTATAAAGTTGTAAAATTATGATGCTATCAACTCTATAACTTGCCAAGACCAATATAAGTCAAACATACAATGATCAGTTCAACAATACAAATGCAAATATACTAAACACTAAGTTAGCTATGCACCCTAGCATCGCTAGATTTTGTATGGATAAGGTTGTATTTTGATATTTGCTGGGCGCAGAGCATACCTAATTTTTTTATGAGTTTTTTTGATATTTGCTTGTAGATGCTTAGCAAATTTTAGTTGATTTTCAATGATAATTCCTAGTAATTTTGTGCCAGAGACTAGTTCTAGGGTGGTATTATTATTGCTGGTAATTATCAAGGATGGTTTGTCTAGGGAAGAGGTTTTGGATGCATTGAATAACATAAGTTTTGTTTTGGTTGCATTAAGGGCTAGATGGTTGTTGAACATCCACTGTTCAGTGGAAGAGAAGGTGGCTTGTGTTAGATTGTTAAGAGTTGTGATGGAAGGAGGAACATATTATAGTAGAATCATTGGCATATTGGATGAGATTGGAGTTAGGAATGGCTTGGAAAAATCATTTATGAATATGTTGAATAGTAGGGGGCCTAGAATGGAATCTTGGGGGATGCCTGTGGATGTATTAAGGAAGAGTGAGGTAGCTTTTTCCCATTTAACTGCTTGTTGCCTGTTTGTGAGATAGCTTCAGAACCACTGGGTATAGGAAGGGGATAGGTTAAGTTTACAGAGTTTAGTAAGAAGGAGGTTGTGGGAAATAGTGTCAAATGCCTTAGAGGTCGAGGAAATGAGTGGATACAAAGTGGCCAGAGTCGCGGGCTTTGTTGATTGTTTCTAGGATGGAGAGGAGGGCAGTGGAGGTACTATGACCTGGTCTCAAGCCATGTTGTGTGGGGGTAAGAAGCTGATTATTGATGAGCTAGGGTAAGAGTTGTTGGTGTACATACTTTTCAAGTAACTTAGAAATAGGCGATAGGATGGAGATAGGGTGAAAGTTTGGGATGTCATTATTATTGCCACCTTTATGGAGAGGAATAATAAAGGCTTTCATCCAGAGCTGGGGGACCTGGCTTTCTGAGATAGAACGATTAATTATTATGCTGATAGGGAGAGCAATAGCTTCTGTGGCTACTTTTAGGAAGTAGGAGGGAATTTCATCAGGGGCATTGGAACCAGGTTTTAATTTTAGGAAAAGTTTTTTTATGGTGGATATAGAAATGAGATTGATAGAGAAAGGTGGAGGTTGGGGACAAGGGATGCTAAGGGCGGAAGGGATGGGAGCACACTGAGGAGGGGTTGTAGAGGTGTTGGCGAAGGATGATGTTAGCTTGCTTATGGACTCTATGAAGAAGGAGTTAAACTGGGTGGCCAAGTCCATGTCAGAGGCATCTGGGCTGGGGCAAGGGTTTTCTTTTTTTCCCGGGTTTAGGAGAGATGAGATTCCATTCCAAAATAGTTTGGGATTGGTGGTGTGGTTGGCTTGGAGAGTGGAGAAGTAGGCTTTGCAGTCTAAGATAATAAGTTTTTTTTACTTTATTTCATAGTGTTTTATATTTGTTTAAGGTGATAGTGGTTTTATTTTTGTGGTAACGTATCCAGGCTTTGTCACTGAGTCACATAGGTGTTTTTGGTTAACCAGGGTACAGGGTTACTTTTTATACATTTTGTTTTTAGAGTGGCAAAGGAGTTGAGCAGGTTTGTGAAAGTAGAGTTAAAGTAGGATAGAGCATTATCTAGGGAAAGAGTTTTTAATGGGTTCCAGTTTGTAGATTTTTGTGCATTTGAAAAGGTTTCAGCATTGAAGTTCTTTAGGCAACTTGTGGAAATATAGATGTGAGTTAGCTGTATAGATGAGGGGAGACAGTGAGCAAAAGTGGGGAAATGGTCAGCTAGTGGGTCTGGAAGAATACCACTGTCAGAGATATAGTGTGGATGGGATAATCAAGTCAAGTCTATTGTGGTTCCAGTGATGGAGTTCTTGGAAGGCCTGGTAGTGGAATTGATTAGTTGTGTAAAATTATATAAGTTAATACTGAGTGAGTTAAAGAGAGATTGGATTGTGGCCCAGTTTATGTTCAGATCCCACAGGATTATTATTTCATGAGTAATGTTGGTAGAGACCCAGGAGAGAATAACTTCAAGGGATGAGATATTGTCACCAGGGGGAATATAGAGGGAGAGAACAAATATGAGTTTATGCTTGTTTAGGTGGTGTAGGGCTGGTATTATTTCTACCTTGCCAAATTTGGGAAAGGGTTTGGTATAGGGGGTGACTAATAGGGATGCCGAGTAAAGGAGTGCTACACCACCTCCCTTTTTTGTGTTCTGTCATCCCTTAACATGCTGTAGTTGGGAGGAGTTATTTCAGAATCTTATATGTGGGGCGTAAGCCAGGTTTCTGAGATGGAGAGAATATCGGGCTGGTTATGTAGAAGCCAGGCATGTAGGTTTGGAATTTTGTTACAAAGGCTCTGAGCATTTAGAGCTGAGAAGTAGAGGGGTTTGCTTGGGGGCTTGGATGCAATGTGGTAGAGTGGCCTGGGTTTGGGTGGATGTCCTTGAAGAGAAGGATAGAGATAAGATGATGGATGAGGTATTTGGTTTGTTTGGGGTGTAGTATACAGGTAGAGAGTTTTGTACACATTAGACTAGTGTAAGTTGGGAACAGTGTTTTTAGAGTTAGGTAGGAGTCTATAGGGGAAGAGCATGCTAGTGTTGAGGGTGTAGAGACTGGGAGATATATGAGTAACAGTAGATGTGTATCCAGCACATGCTGTAATGCACAGTCTTGTGAGCGGTCTGCATCTCAGATATTTGCCAGGAGCTTTTCATTGGGAGTAAGTGGTGGTTCACTAGCAGTCCCTCACCCAGTAACCATTTGGTCAAGGGGAACTTTAACTGCTCACCTCCATGCAGATGTGATCTTATCAGTGGCCCTGTGGCACACCTCTTCATATGCTCTGCCATGGCCACCCATGACATTTACAACCTGGGAAATCTGCTGTCATATTTTCAGAATCCATGATATTTCTCCCTGGCACTTTTCCAGTAGAAAAACACTGTGTTGCCAAAACCTGGCTATAATGACTTGATTTTCAGCATCACTGAAGGGGGTGGTTCTCCATGGATGGACATTCCTGAATGACACAGTTGTAGGTGTCTTAAAGGACAACAGAAGTATAATACACATAAGTATCACTCAATTACAAAATAACTGTTTCCAGATAAAACAGAAATGGTAGCCAGTCAGTATCACCCACTAGAGAAACATAAAAAAGTCTAGAGATGTGAAATCCTAACACCAGTCAGAATGCAAAACAAGGAGGGTAACAAGAGCAACATGTCCTTGTTTGTGCCATGACAGTAACTCACCTTTGCTTCCCCTGAAAAGAACAGTCCATTCTTGTTTATGTCATAACAGTAACTCATCTTAGCTCACCACACCCCAAAAGAACAGGCAAATGACCCATTTTGCTAACAAAACGTCTTTGAAATGCTAAAAGTGCTATCAAAGGACCTGTCCCCAAAACATTTGTCAATATTTATCATATGGCATTCCATTTTCATGCATTGTCAATCATGTGTACCCCTGAAATGGCTTGACAAACAAGCCCATGTCATCAGTACACTTAACTAATGCATACAGATAAAAGTGTAAAAGCATTTGCTTCACATTATTCTTAAATACATTCCAGCATACCCATTATGTAGGTGACAAAATTGGAGCACACCTGCTGAAGTTCAGTACTCCTGTCTAGAGATATACCCTGAAGAAAAAGCATTTTTGCAGCCTTCCAAACATATACAGCTCTCCTCACCATCAGTTTGGCTCACTACATATTTGTCTTTTTATAATGCTATAATTATTAATGGATTGCATCTGCCTTTGTCTGTGTTTCATAGATGCTGATTACAGCATAAGCAGCTGAACTGCATGCTAATCAACCAATCTGGTGAAGCTATTCAACATGCTATAAAGCATCCATGTAGACTCCATGCTGGCGTCTCATGCAGATTTCAAAACTTTTGGAGTACAGGCATGGAAATTCTACAGAAGCAAAATGTTAGGGGATGCTGCTGCTTTTATCCATTTGTATGTGCTAGAGGCTGAAGCCGATGCTGCCGCTGCTGCCAATAGGCCTAGGCCAAAAAGGAGAAGAGTTTTCAGGTCATGTTTAGCTTATCACAACCTAGATGATGTGGAAATTGTAAAGTCCTACATGGTGGACATGGACACACTTCAGGAATTCTGCAACCTCTGCTGTCCTCAACTCAGAGCCAGAGCCAACTGAGGGGGGACCCATCCCAGTGGAAAGTAAGGTGTGTGTATCTTTTAGAATCTTAGCTACAGGTAAGGTACCTTTCAGAGAGTAACAGGGGACATGCTGGGGGTGTCACAGGCATCAGCTTCCAGGATCCTCCACCAATTCCTGGATGCTATGCTCCAAGATGCCAGTGAGCACATATATTTTCCCCATAGTTCTTAGGAGAGGGCCAGAAATATGCAACAGTTCCATCAGATAGCACACTACCCTGAAGTACTGAGTGCCATTGATTGCACTCATGTAGAAATGAAGGCACCACCTGAGTAACAGAGTTGGTTCTACATTAACAGAAATGGCTAACATTCTGTCAACTGCTAAGACATGTATAATGCAAAAGAATCATTTTGAACGTGTGTGCTGACAACCCTGGCAGTTACAACTTACATATCTGGCACACATCCTAATTTTAACAGCTGTTTGCTAGAGGAGATATCCTACATAGTTATTTACTGGAGATGCAGGCTATGCACTGGAACCATGGTTAATGTCACCCATCAGAAATGCACACCCACAGAAGAATACCATGAGACACATGCACAAGTTAAACCAGAAATGTCATAGAGCATGTGTTTGGCTTGCTCAAAGCATGGTTCTGGTTCCTAGATACATCTGGGGGAGCCCAGCAGTACAGGCCATGGACATGTACCAAAATCTTCACAGTATGTGCAATGCTACACAACATAATCCTGAGGAAGCAGCTACAGCAGGATCAGGAAGGGAAGGGGTAGACCTTCCACCACTAATGCCAAGGTCACCACAGCCACAGGCAGATGAGGAGTCAGTGGGGAGCCACAAGCTGCTGTGGGTGTAGCCAGACATAGGCATGCTCAGTATGCCTTTGCATTGGCTAAAAGACACTGCATAGCACACTCACTCATTACCTAGGGGCTTAAAACCTTCCTTCTACTCATACATATAGCAACATTGATGTCAGGCAACTCATACAAACTTTACCTCCTCATGCATTGGCTGTATACTGCTTGCATCAGAGAGAGTCAGCCCTGAACTAACACTGTGGCAACTGGTGCATTTACAAGGTAACTCCTGAATGTGGAGTGCATTGTATAATAATATTATGGCATATCCTTGTATTTTATCAATTGGTACAGTAAGCGAGTGTAAGCTAGGAGATTTTTGCAGAAATTACCTTAACATGTGACAGCAGAGACTTATTTGACATATATGTTTCCATCACTAAGTAGTAGGCCTCAAGCATCCAATATTCGCACATTCATACCTCTCAAAAGTACTGATGATCACTGCATTCCCTCAGTTAAGCACCATAAGTATATAAAGGAAAATCATTAAACAGAGACGTTAGAAAGTAATGATACACATTGCAGTTTCTGACTTCACAACAGTTACAAGATCAAACAAAAGGCAGGATGCAAAACAAGGAGAGTAACAAGAGCAACATATCCTTGTTTGTGCCACAGCAGTAGCTCACCTTTGTTCCCACAAAAGAGCAGTCCATTATTGTTTGTGCCATAACAGTAACTCACCTTTGCTCACCCCAAAAGAACAGTATATGCTTGTTTGTACCATAACAGTAGCTCAGCTTTGTTCCCCCAAAAAGATCATTTTACTCTTTTATGTGCATAACAGCAAATCACCCTTTTTCCCCTCCCAAAAGAGCAGGCTATGCTTGTTTGTGCCATTCAACCTGCCCTTCTGTTGTTGGCAACTGCATATCATATTATTTCCTGTTAATATCCTCACGCATTTTAAGGCCAATTATATTTAATGGCTTACACACTGCATGTCTCAGAGTACTGGTCAGATAACTGATGAATGACCAAGAAACACAGAAAGGTAAGACAGCGCTGTATATCTGCGAGCAATATCATAACAATTTGTGTAATTACTAAGTACACTATGTCAAAATATAGTAAATGTAATAAATGTACAAATAGTTTATGGTTTGATATCAGTGCACATTCTGTTGCAGTTGGTCGTGTGAAGAATGACTTCAGTTCTTTACTGCCAATCTGTTTGTGTGGCAAAGAAGGATAAAGTACCCATCTTGTTTTCTGAAACTACATTGGAGTAAAAGTTAAAATCTAGACATATGTTCATATATCTCATGTGTACTAACATTTTTTATTGTGTATGTCATAGATTTCTTTTCCTCATTTCAAGTATTTCTCTGTGTTTTTTTTTTTTGCCCAGTGTTCGCATGATGCACTGCTTAGTGCAAACGTGAAAAGTGGAGAAAAAAATGCTAGGTTTGGCTGTGCTTATCTCATTTTCACAAAGCAAGCAGTGTGCAAACTGAACAACTGGACCACCCAGAAAGTAGACAGCCAAAAATAGAAACTGGATACATTCAATTAATGTTATTGTGCTTTGCACAAATGTGGTATGTGGCATTGTACTACAGTTAACATCAAGACCTTTATAATGATTATAGTAAAATAGGGGATGGCATGTAACTAGTCCTGTGGCAACAGGTATAACTGTAGAGCTGGAGTCTAGATGGTCCTGGGTTCTAGTAGAGGGTGTGCAACCTTTGTTTTACTGTTGTGACATGGCACTTTATAGCAATATAGTCACTCTCATTTATAACACTTGCCGTAGCGTAGCTGATATTAATTATATGTGTGTGGGATGAGACACTAATATTATGTCAGTCAGTTATTCATTTATGTATGTATTATTAATTTATTATCAAATGTATGATTCTGAATATACCATGTGCGATATTCCTATAAGTATATTTCTGCTATCTGGACTGCCATGGCTTTCACATTTGTCAAACATCCATACATTACTGCCTGTACATGAAATAACCTTGAAATTGCATTGCTTGCCATTATTGCTCACTGCTTACCATCATGCAAACAAGTTGCTCAGCAGGGTGCACCCCCGAGTACCGTGTCTGTGTGATGTTAAGCAGTGGGCAACATTTTCAAACAATGTGTACACTTCCAGTAAACACGATAACTGGAACTGGTGGGAAACTATCATGGTAGACATGGCAGGTGTTCCTGGAGAGTGTGTGAGATTTAGGGCTCAGAGATGGGGTGTCCAAGATTTTTGTTGGACTCCTAGTGAAATACTGCAGTGCCAGGTTGCTGCAGTGGGACTATTCTGGGTCCCAGTATAAGTCAGAGGTTTGGGATAGTTTGGCCCAGGCTGTAACCACTGCCACCAGTATCCCCCACATTGGTAACCAATGTAGGCATCACTAAAATGTCTTCAGAAGAGGAACAGGGATACACTCAACCATTGGTTCAAGGAATTTAGGATGGAGGGCATCCCACAGAAGTGTAAGTATCATCTACATAGAGTACTTGTAAGGCTTAAAAGCTTAATCTAGGTAAGACTGGTATTCATAACGGTATTCTGTTCTGTTTTTTCCACAGCTTCCATTGAAAGGGAGTGCAATACTAGGACCCATGGTGATAGAGTGGCAAGGCTGAGGGAGGCATGTGGTATGTATGCAGCAGAAGAGCAGTGTTATTGTAGCATTACAGGTTAAAGATAGCTTGATTGGCATTTTGTACAGTTGTATCAAACTAAGTATGCATATCTCAGCTGTAAAAGTAATTATGCATGCATTCGTCTGTAGAACAAACCAAGAGTAGAACATCAGACTTTAGTCAGAGGTGGTGGGTTCAAATACCACACTTCCCAACTATACTATACCAACTATGTGAAACTTAAACATTTAAAGTAAAAGCTTTATACCATCACATGCCTTACTGTAAACTGTATTCTGTATAACTGGAACACTCATATGTGCAATATATGCACATACAAATTAGTACTTGCTACAATCTGTAGTAAAGTGTGTATTTGGTAGGAGCTGGTAATCTTAAAAGCAATAATTCTCTTTTAGGGGTGGTTGTCTTAAGAGTAAAGGTTAAGATAATATAGTCAAATAATTGCATTAATGCATTGTATGTTACATATGAAGGTACTAATCATATGTCTTTTTTTCCTCTCACCCCACCCCTTATGTCTCTTTCTCTTTTTGTAATTTTTTTTGTTTGTTTTTGTTTTATATTATCATGTCTCATCAAAATGTGCCCATGTCATCCATGTGTACCACATCACAAAATGCTCCATAGCACAGTGGGGTAGGCCTGCCCTACATGACCCACCTGCCCCCACTCCACTGGCCCAAGCACCATTGGCCATCACATCTGGGACCCAATCTGGCAGCACCACCTATGTTGGCCCTGCACTACCTGCCCCTCATGTAATTCTGCCCTGGAGGATAGTCCAGTGGTTCCCTATGGGAGCAGTGGTAAGGGTGGTGAGTTTATCACCCATGCTGAACTGCCCATGATCATGCATAGGTTTGTGCTCCTCACTGTTGGTCCACACCTACCCTGGATGGAGGGGCGTCTCTCCCTCATTTTACATAGGACCAGGAGGAGGAGAATGAGATGTTGAGTGGTCCAGTCAATGACAGAGTGAGGTGATAGTGATGACAGTCCTGCGGATGAGCACAAGATTCTCACTGTCACCCTACCTGATGACCTTGGGTCCTGGATGTTCCCACCCTCACCCCATCCATGGTGTCCACTGACCTATTGTGTCCATCACCATCCCTATCTTTTGTCATGTTGGTCTTTTCTATCTGCAATTGCTTCCTTACCTACTCAACTTACCTAGACCCAGACATACCTATGTCCCTTCTCCAACATTCCTATCTCCCATAAAAAGATCACCTGCCCCACAAAAAAAAAATCATCCCATAAATAGCTCTCCATTTCACACATGTTCATAGGTTTATAAGTTCATAGGTTGGTAATAGGCTATCAGCCCTAGGGCCTATACAAGCCTTGCCATAACAATTTCCTGTCTGTTTCTTCCCACACTATTTACTTCCCTGGACCCCTGTCTAGCAGGGCAACTGACATAATCCCCTGGGTGAATTTCCTTTCTCCCATCCAATCATCAAAGTTCCTTTTGAAGAGGGCCAAAGAGGTGCTTTGCTTGACATGTATTACATTACAAATACATCAGGTATTACTTACCCTGATGACATGTTCCCTGATCCAGTTATTTAGCAAAATATGAAAAATTATCATAATTTTCATAACCATGGTCCCAAACAAACTGTGATATCTGGACATGTGTATGACATACATATACAATTCTTTGTATATCTTGCAAGTACTAATACTGTCTTCAAACTGAGCTACTACATAGCATGCTGACATGTTCCCTGACAAAGTTATTCATCAAATATGAAACAGTATAATAATTCTCGTAACCGAAGTCTTAAACATAATGCAATTTCTGTACATTTGTCCAGCATACAGACACATTTCTTTTTCCATCCTGTAACTAATACTGCCTTCAAAATGAGGTATTACTTACCCTGATGACATGTTCCCTAACAAAGTTATTTAGCACAATTGGAAAAGAAATCATAACTCTCATAACCATAAGTGTAACCAAACTGTGATATGTGTGCAGGATGGTTATTGACATATTCTCTTGTATGTGGCACTCTCCTCAAACAGTTGTTCTTACTCAGCATGTTCACCATCTCCTTACTACAGTTATTTGCCAAACTAAGAAAAATATCATAATTTACATAATACTATTCCTAATCAAATGGTTATCAATACCTGTGCAAAGCATACAGATAGTTCTTTTACAATCTGAAAATGAAGTGTTACTCAATATGTGTACAAGTTCCCTAGCAGTTCTTTTCTTGTGTCATCAGTAGTAATAACAGTGTTCATAAAATATAATAATAGAGTTTCTTTCCATATTGGTCCTACTTGGTCATGGCTGTTGTCCATTAATTTTCACTAGCTGCATGTTACCAATATATTGTGCATAGCTGTCATCACACCATTGTGGATGTCAGTCAAGAACAATGCAATGCCATCCTCAGTTAGGTGAATGCAATTGCTATCTTCTGTGGCAATGCTGTCATGGCAGATTGTTGATCCACTGACCCTGTGCATCAAGCCATGCATAAACCCATTCTGTAAACGTCTGGCTTTGTGCGCTGCCCGTGGACTGTTTGCTGTTTTCCATATCTGGTGAGGAATTATGTCAGACCACACAAAATGCCAATGTAGCCACCACAACTGCAGGTGTTCAAAAATTGTTCTGATTTGAAACCGCAGCCTTCCTCATGGGTGAGTGATGACATCATTCCCTCCAATGTGCAGCACAAGAATGTCAGGCTCAGGGTAGATCGAACACTTAATTTCCAACAACTGTAGGAGTCCGCTCCAATGCATACTTCTTCTTGTAATCCAGTATACCTTCACACTAGATGTGGAGAAGCTCAAGTTGTAGTGGTTTTCACTTCTGGAGGCATGGCTGACAGCCCAGTAATTGTAGGAATGGCCAAACACCCAAACTCTCACTTGTCATTCTCCTTCTCGTGAAGCCATGTCACTGTCACAAGGAGGACACACCTGCACAAGAAAGAAATGCAAACAGGTTACTACTGATGTCTGACAGATGTATTGAAAGGGTCTATATTATATAATTGAACTTTCAAAACTTTGATTCCCATATGTTCGACAACATATGATCGAAGTTTGAAAGTTCAAATATATAATAAAAAACAAAAATCAAAAAAACTTACTTTAACGGTGCAGGCAGGGGGGCAAGCCCACCTGCAACCCCCACACCCCCCTACTTAAATATACCAACTCCGAGATCACACTTCAGTACAGAAAAGGGAAATTCTCCCATTCTGCACTGAACAGCGCCGTTATGCTTAACATTTAAACACTTGAAATTTTGATCATATGGTGTCAACCATATGAAGTTCGACATTTCAAGCATTCGAGGTTCTAATAGGAACCCTATTGGAAGACTACACATATATGTATATCAATAACATTACCTGGTTAGCTCATCCAAATCTTCACTCCTATCCACAGTAGCATTATTCTTTTGATAAGTTACCTAATGGCGATGACAATGCAGAGGTAAATATCTACCACCCTTGACAACACCAAATGACACACAATGACTGATGCTGCAGAGGTACATACCTACTAGCCTTGAAAACACCAAATTCCACAAAATGGCTGACAAGAGGGCACAGAAAGGACCCTGAACTAGAGAGTGAGTGTGTTGCTATGTGTGAGAAAGTAGAGAAAAAACAAATCTGGCATGTGCATTCAGCAGTGTGATAATGACTTCTACATTTGTGAGTAAAGTGACAGCTGCTGAGAGTTTTACATGAAAAGTGATAATGGCTCAGTGCTATATTGTAACTACACTTATTGTTAATGTAATTAAGACATGCATTTCATTACTGCAAATTTATGCATGCTCAGACACAGGTGATAATTGCTGCACATATGTTGAGTAAGCATTCTTTATATTACTTTGTGCAGCTGTTATGTAGCATAGAGTGATTATCATCAGTAAGAAGAAGACCTGAGTAATTCAGTAAAATAGTATAACACTTAAATATTACTGAGTCCTTCCTCCCTCCTAAATTCCACAGATGACTGACAAAGTCAAGAAAAATATCCAAAATATATGGTATCTCCATGCTGTTAGTAGTCAACAAGTAATAACCTTTATATCACTCAGGCAATTACTGAGTATAATCAGAAATGCAATAAGTCAAGCAAAAATGTCAAACCGAAATGAAACATTTCCCCAAACTACCCAAATGGAGAGAATTACATCCATTGTGCTGTAGAGAGAAGGTACATTTACTTATAAATATATAAAAATATTAGTTTTTATAGAAATGAATACTTCAGACAGTAATTTAATCCACAGATATTGCTATTTACAGGTGAAAAAAGGGCAGCTATAGACTTGTGACTGTGACTTAGTGAGGAATTGGTCAGGCGAGTATGAATTCCAAGGAAATCTGCATCTGTAGAAAGCACAATAACCACCCTCCAGGCACATACCCATTCATGCATGTTGGATGTCCACATAAATTGCTTTATCCTACTGGCCAACCATCAGACAAAAGTACTAATATCCCTGACTGAAACATAAAAGTAACCTATACAATGCTACCGGGTACATGGAGAGAATAACCAACTAATCAATAAATGTGACCACCATTCAGTTTTTTTTTTTGTCACTGAGACCCAGTTTTTCAAAAGCCCACAAGCAACCACTACACAATCTCTTGCAAAGAGCTGAGGAATTGGAGCATTTCAGAAGGCAATGCTGCAGCATTTACAGAGTTTCGATTCTCACATAAATACCTGCATTGATACATCAGTACCAATCAGACACAATCCTTACACACAGCATAATGGATAGAGGCCTCATTTCATCCACATTAAATAAGCTAATCAAATGAAATGATAGGACTCATGTAACATGCTGAAAAGCAGACCATCTCCTTGATAATATCTCAGTGTGGAGGACACTCCTATTTGATATTTAAGTCCCCAGTGACAGTAAGGGACTTGGCTGCCAAGATTTGCAAATGATTATAAACTCTGACCTACCATGAACTCTCCAGTATACTGCCACAACCCAGGAGAGACTACCACATATGGACAAAATGATGCCTGGACCATGGTCTAAAATGAAAGGCTAAGTGTGCATATCATGTCCTTTAGAAAGCAAGGGCACACATACACCTACCATACAAATGAACCCCCCCCCCCCAAAAAAAAAATGATACAATCATTCGGGATCTGGGCACTTTTGTAGACAAGAAACCACCATCACTTTCCTATCTTCATGTGAAAATCCTTCTATTAAGCCCAATTGATTCTGAAAGGTCCAGGTTCATGGATGTGATCATTCTGTTCTATTCCTCTCAGTGAGCCCATAGTAGAATGTAATTCCCAATGACAGGTACTTGCCCAGGCACGCAATCTGACAAGAAAGCCCCAACTGTGACCTAAACAACATGAGATAGACTACCAACATGGACACTGAAATTCAGAGATGCAACCTTGATCTGAAAGATAAAGCACAATATGTGGTTGCCCTGAATTTTGAATTATGGCTCTTCCTCAATAACTGAACCACCTTCATTTATTTTCCAGTTTCTTTTTTCCTTGTTGGAAGTCTTGATATTTTAAAGTCACTTTTGCCTCTTGCATGGTAGCTAAAATGCATTATTTGTGCCAGTTCAGAAACTATAACAACCAGAAACAGCCAGATGACAAGGAAGGCAAGCTCACAATGGCCAAATACTTTGCTTATGATCACAGTGCAAGACAAATTAAACGAACTCTGATTATTTCAGTTAACTTACCCAAAATATGTCAACTGTTCTGATACTGTGATTTTATATACTGGTGGGTTGCACTTGATGTGAATTATCAGTAACAAAATAACATACATACATACATGTCAGGATACAGATCCATGGGTTAAACCAAAGCTGTAAACCCTTCCTAACATGGAACTTTACAAACATCAGTTTAAAATTCAGTCCCAACACCAAAAGAATTAGAGCAGTGTAATTATTGTTATGTAAGACGCATATGAACTATGCACGGGTTTCTTTTCACTTTTATTACTGCTCTTACGTAAAAATAACACACAAATATCAGCATGCAGTATTACCCTTAAGCACTTGCCTGTATAATATTATCTCACAGCCATATGCACACGAGGTATCTAGTTTATCTTTTTGGCCTTCACACTGGCATCACATTCAGCATTTACTAATCTAAACAAATATAGTGTGTACTGCATGGCCAGAGAAGACAGCGTCTATGTTCCAGTTGTGAACAAGTTGAGGTAAAACATTCTAGACTTACATGCAAAATGTTCCATCTACAGCCAGAAAGCTGACTTATAGCTTCAGTTCTTATTCAATTTAGTTTCCAAATTACTGACAAAAAAAGTCAAAAAGTGTTTCAAGCTATTCGCAAACCATTCTGCTGTTTCATATGTCTTTTGCAAGGACTGGCTACATCTTAAACCAAAACATTACACTGCCTTCTAGACAGTCCACTACTGAGTAATTCTGTAAGAGGATGGTTCATCCTTATTGGAGTTACTAGCCCCTTGCCCCACCAAACAGTCTAGTCTGCAGACAAAGATGAGTACTCCATTGTTCTACCTGAGTGATAAAAATACAGTCAAAAGCAGCAACATGCTGTATAATCTCCATTTTTAAATATACTGTAAAATTCTTCAACTATCATCACTAAAACAAGCGCTCCACAAAATGATCTTGGGACAGAACACCAGCTCATTAGTACAATTCAAATGAGCACATTTCCTAAAACCTACATACGTGAAGTGCAGCTCAGTGGTTGAGTGACTACTTCATCTACAGAACTTGACTTTGCAGCCCCTGTAATTCTGCCAAGCAGACTCCACTGTTCCAAGATTAGAAATACTGGAAACAATAGGTTCAAAATGTCAAAACAACAAGCACCATGGGTCCTGACAAAACAAAAAACTGTTGCTTAATTCAGCAATGCAGCCCAGCAAAAGAAGCTGCATTGGAAAGGCTACTTTGACTTTTGATGTACCCCAAAAGTCAGTCGTGTTACCTACAATTCTGAACTCAAATAAATAAACAAATAAATAAAATAAAAAGATGCAATCAGATACACAGACACATGCATATAAGCGTTAACTGTGGACTGACTTTTAAACACATGTTTCTTTGGCTTTGCACACTGAAAGAGCTGCTGCCGGGTGATCTTGCTACAAACTGACAAGAACCATGGCATGCTTACACACACCACACACAGACTATGAGTGGAGAAAAAAAATCTTGGTACTCTTCAAGTCTTCTTGGTTATACTAACTTACAACAGGCAACTTATCTCCAGACAGCAGTGCTAAATCTATTTGGACAAAGCCCATTTTACCCAGCCAGTTGGTACTCAGTCCAAATGCATTACACTGACTGCTCATTCTGAAATAAAAACAAGCCCCCCCCCCCCGAACAAATGAACAAAGATAATAGAGGCAAGGATTTTAAACATATTGTTAGTAGGCAGGTTTTAATAAAATGAAAAAAAAGTCTCGCTGAACTATTACTATACCCATATGCAGATTAATAATTGCTCTAGACTAAGGACTCAGAGTAAATCCCAAGCAACCAAAAGTTAAATCAAAAACAGACTTTACATCTCTGTGATTAGCTTCTTAAAAGCTTAACTTTTCTAGCAGAGAACACCAGACTGAGTGAGAAACTGATGTTTGGGAGCCAGGCATAAAATATGTATGGGAAATCATTAATGACTGAAGGTGGAAAATAACGGCAGACAATTTAGTTTCAGGCTTTGTACCCTCAATAATATATAACCTGTTATTCTATCGACTTTGTAAGTTTGAAGAACTTACAACCTGCACTACAATAATCTATACAGTACTCTGCTTATAATAATAAATTGCTTACCCGTAGGACAAGAAAAGCAGTTCTTGGGGAAAGAAGTACAGCAAAAGGGGAATGGGAAGTTCCTAGTAAGACCAGTTGAACCGATGTGGTTTCTGCAACAGCGATCCTTGCAATCCGCACCCAAATAAAAAAGAGGAATCCAGCAGCAGGTAAAATCGGCAAATATAAGCAAAAATAAAGGAAATACCTGCTGCTGGACCCTCAATTTATTTGGATCTAAAAGAAGAAACTTAGGATGGAGGTGGAGGTGTTATGCAAATGGTTGTTGGATTGCAGGAATCCAACTGACTGCCACCACTTGCTTGAGCAAACACTTTGAAAGGAGATTTTCTCCTAAAAGTTTAATGTGAGCACCATGGAAAAACATGCTGAATCATAACTATATTAGGTAAATAACACACTGAGTTACAAATTCAGTGTGTTTTACACTAAGCTGATCTACAAACCTACATTACAGTTTCATGTGTCTGTGGAAGGCATTCGGGGGTAAGAACTTGCAATTCCTATCATCTCATAGTGTCCTCAGATGTAAGCATAGAGATGTTATGAGACGGTAGTTGGGGTTAATGAGTTAAATAGGTTCTCAGTTCTGTTTTCACTGCAGTCAACTATGTGTGGTGTGTGTGTGTGTGTGTGTGTGTGTGTGTGTGTGTGTGTGTGTGTGTGTGTGTGTGTCTAGCCAGAAGAGCAGAAGTTTGTATCCTGCAGCTCCAATCCCATTAATTGACAGTATTTTGATACTTGACATGCTTACAAATCCGTTTTATGCAACCTCCCAACTTCTTCTTTCCCATATGCACTGCTGATGTCATCCACTATAAATTGGCCTGCTGCCTTATAAAAGTCAGACTTTTGTCATGGCACTTGCATAACATACTGTGTTTTGTAGTCAGTTTACTTAGATATGTAGGGATTCTGTTCTCACTGCACTTAACTGGGTGTGTGGGTCTCTAGATAAAAAAGCAGAAGTCTGTATTCCACAATTACTGCTCCAATACCAAAAATTGACATGTATTTTGATTCTTGCAGATGCCTACACATTAATTTCATGCAGTCCACCCAACATCTTGTCCCACACATGGCCTGCTGATGTCATCTACTATAAGTTCACCTGCAGTCTTGTAAAAGTGAGATTTGTGCCATTGTGCTTCTGTAAAGTACTGTATTTTGTAGTATTTGTACTTAGGTAGGGTTTCTGTTCTTTCTGAAGTTAACTGGGCATATGTGTCTCTATAGACAGAATAGCAGAAGTGTGCATCCCACAGTTACTGCTCCAATACCAAAGATTGACAGTATTTTGATTCTTGCTGATGCCTACACATCTATTTTATGCAGCCCACTGAACATCTTGTCCCCCACATGGCTTGATGATGTCATCTACTACAACTTTGCCTGCAGTCCTGTAAAATTCAAACTTGTGCTGTGGCACTTGCATTAAGTACTGAGTTCTGTAGTCTATGTACTTAGGCAGGGGTTCTATTTCCATTACATTCAACTGTGTGTGTGTGTGTGTGTGTGTGTGTGTGTGTGTGTGTGTGTGTGTGTGTGTGTGGGTGTGTGTGTGCATGTGTGTGCGTGTGTGTGTTTGAGCTGTTGGCTGACATTGTAAACAGAATTTTACACCACAATATGGGGCACTGTTATATTCTTCTCCACAGACACTGCTGATGTCATCACCTATAAATTGTCTGAGACAGTTCAGTTTGGATTCAGCTATGGCACTTGCATAAAGTACTGGGTTCTATCATCTCTGTATTTAGATAGGTGGGACTTCTGTTCTCACTGCAATCAACTGTGTGTGTGTGTGTGTGTGTGTGTGTGTGTGTGTGTGTGTGTGTGTGTGTGTGTGTGTGTGTGTGTGAGTGTGTGTGTGTGTGTGTGTGTGTGTGTGTGTGTGTGTGTGTGTGTGTGTGTGTGTGTGAGAGAGCTGTTGCTTGACAATACAGAGAGAATTTTACACCACCATACGTGTTGCCAGTGTTGGCATCACTGGTTGTCAGCATAACAGGACTGCTGTCAATGCTGTAATTAACATGGAATTTACTTTTTTCAATGGATAAGATAAAAAAAAACAGATTTCTGCATTTAGCTGTAGATTGTGTGTGCCTTTGCCCCCATTCATTTCATAGGTTCATAGGTTCATAGGTTCATACTAGGCTATCTGCCCAAGGGCATTTATAAGCCTAGCCCATAGTTATGTGGCTTTCGCCACCCCTTTAGTTTGAATAAAAACTATGCCTATCATTTTTCTGTGCCTCTGTCAAGCAGTGACACTGAAGTAATCCCTGGGGTATATCTGCGATCTCCCATCCATTGGTCAAGATTCCTCTTGAACAAGGCCAGCGAGGTGCTCTACCTCACATGTACCGGGATTTTGTTCCACAGCATAGGGAGTCTCTGGGTGATGAATCTGTCCCTCCAGCACATTCTATTTATAACCGTGTCAAGGTTTAAGTCTCCCGCCCTTGTGGTTCTGAGGGATCTAGATTTTTGAGGTGAAGCATATTCATCAAATCTGGGTTTGACATGGCCTTATATGTCAGGCACAGGTCACCTCTGAGCAAGCGGTATGAGACTGAATAGAGCTGGAGTTCTTTCAGTCGGGCAGCATAAGACATATTTTTGAGACCCTTTATCCTTTTGGTGAGGAACTTTTGGGGCCTTTCAAGCTGCAGCAGGTGTCTGGTCAGATACATTCCGAACGGCGCATCGTCCTCAATCATAGGTCTAATGAGTGATGAGTACAGGGGGAAGATTACCTCCCTTGATCTAGATGTGAATCCATCATGATCAGGTGGGCGATATAGAAGGTTTTCCTAACTACTTTAGCAACATGAGTGTCAAACTAAAGGCTACTGTCAACTTGGGTCCCCAGATCCCTGATGACTTTTTCTGTGCTCAGTGGATTGCCACCTATATGGTAGCTAGGGGTAACCTTGTTTTTCCCGAAGGGTATGACTATGCATTTTTGGCGTTTAACTTCAGGCCATGGCTCTGGCACCAGTTATCCGTTTCTGTGAGGCCCTTCTGGAGGATATCTGTGTCAGATGTGTTTTCGACTATGGCGCCCAGTTTGCAGTCATCTGCAAACTTTGTCAGCCATAACCCTCCTGTGTTTGCTTGTACTTCAGAAAAGTAGATGCCGAACAAGAGTGGACCCAGGACTGAGCCCTGTGGGACACCACTTGTGACAGGCTTTGAGTCTGACATGGCTCCAGCAACTCTGACCCTGTAGGTTCTGTCACTTAGCCAGTTTGCAACCCATCTTGTGATGTATGGGTTTACATTCAAGATGATGAGTTTTGTCTGTGTTATCTCCCCCTGTACTATGCTATCATCATTGCTGGACTCAATGATTGCACCCAATATGCAAGAATCAGTAAACTTTGTAAGGTCATATACTTTAACCTAAACTTTTGAGAAATAAGAGTCCAAACAATGAAGAGCCAAGCACAGATCTCTGGGATTTGCCTTTGGTGACAGCTCTACTGGTATAGGTTGATTCATCAACTTTCACAGTATGTGTTCTGTTGGTGAGCCAGTTTTTACAGTATGTGTTCTGTCTGTGAACCAATTGCTTATCCATCTAGTAACATAAGGGTTATTCCCCAGCTGGGAGGGTTTATCAATGATATCTGTGTGTGGGATTGTGTCAAAACCCTAAGGCAGACCACGATAGGCAGTATGCACTCTTCCCTTCATCCAGGAATATCTCACAGAAGCAATGGCCTGTGACAATATCACAGATCACCTATGGCATGACTCTTGAGAGAAATTAGAGGAAAGAAAAAATACTTTCACAAGAAAAACTGTCAGAAGCTTCAAATGAAAAAGTGTGTTCACTGCTACAACAGATATGTGAAAAACAGTATATAGATCAAGAAGCCTTGACTTGTGTGGAAAAAGAAGCATCTGAGAAAGTGCAAAAATATAAACAAGAAAACCAAGAGATATTTGAAAAGTATAATAAAGAAATATGGACATGGGAAAGAAAGAGAAATTTGATATGGTGTAATATTTATGCAAAGGAAAAAGCCAAATTAATCAAAGTGAAGAAGGCAGCACCAAAGATATTTGAAGTGAAATGCAGGCAAAGGCATCCATATATGGAAAATTTCACAATAAAAAAATAACACCACAAAGATGGAATATAGAAAAGAAGCTTAGTAAAGCAGAAGTTAAAAAATAGAAGTTGAAGCTATGGAGTTCTTGCAAAGTGAAAGATTTGGTGTAGAAGGTCTAGCACAGGTTACATCACATCTGGATTTAGTGAGTCCCCAAAGTAGGGTAAAGTAATTGTGCTATAAGGATTTACATGCTCCTCATGTACCAATTTTTGTAAAGCCGGGTACTTGTAAATGTTATAATTGTTCTTGTTGCCCTGATATTTTTGATCTAAATAGTGACCAGTTTAAGCATCCTACTATGAATAGAACATATACTTTTAATGTCAAAGCCTCCTGCAACACTACATCTGTGGTCTATTTGGCCACCTGTTCTGAATGTTCATCCTTCTATATAGGAAAAACTATAAGAAAATTAAAGGATAGAATAATTGAACATAAATCAGAGATTAACAGAGCAGTAGCTACCAATTCCTTATATAAGCATATAATGGAAAATGGAGCTAAACATAGATTTCTCTTTCGAGTTATACACATGGTTGCAACAACACCAAGAGGAGGTGATATAAATAATAAACTGGAGCAGAAGGAGTATGAGTGGATGATTAGATTAAAGGCAGATAAATGGCCAGGACTTAATGATGTTATCACTTTAAAACCTGTTCTTAAATATATGCAACAGACTAAATTGAAATGAAGTGTATCCAATGGTTTTTAAATGTATATGTGTCATATGACTATTTGGCTGCTAGTCATATGATGTTGACCCACTATATATTTAGTATGTTTTTAACTCTTAAACTGTAATGCACTGAAGAAGGGTTTTATGCCTGAAAGCTTTGCTGTGTTTTGTTATTTTTATCTTTTATAAAGTGGTTTTCTCCAGTTTTTGTGTATACTTTTTGATTGCTGCTCCTGGTATACGTGTATATAATAGAAGTAAACAGGGTATATTACTGTTCAGCTAAATTAATAACTGATAAAGTTCTACCACAAGAACACTGGGTAGTGAGGGAAAGGAAGGGGAGTAATTGAATACCATCATGGAACTATCAAATAGAGAAAACTATAAAGCAGTTAAGACAAGAAGTGTCACTGTTAGAAGATTATAGAAGAGGGAATAGATAAACAAAAATACTAAGAAAAATAGATGTGATAAAAGCAATGGGCAGTATTAGAACAGACCAGGATCTATCATGCACTATTGCAAATAAACTAAAAATTTCAGCACAGACAGAAAGACTTAGAAGATATGAAAATAAATATAATGGAAAAGTACAAAATAAGCAATGTACTGATGATCCAAAAAAGTTTTATAGAGAACTGGGAAATAAGGTAAAAAGAAATGAATGACCGCCAAAAAAGAAGAAATAGATACATTTTGGAGAAGTATCTATGAAGATCCTGTGGAACATAACAAAGATGCTAAATGAATAGAAGTTAAAACAAGAATAAGAGGTTCAAAGATACAGGATATGAAATGTGATGAAGTACCAGTCAGAGAGATTGAAACAAAGTTAAGAAAAGCCTCTAATTTGAAAACCCATGCCCAGATGCAGTACCTAATTTTTGACTGAAAGTATTAACATCCTTGCACGAAGATTTAGCCATGAGTAAGAACCATATGCACACCCTAAACAAACAACCTGGTTAACAACAGGAAAAACAAGGGTCCTACTTGAGTGAACCTGCAAACTACCCTAAAAATTGTAGACCAATAACTTACCTTCTGATGACGTATAAACTATGCATGGGAACTGATGCTGACAGAGTTTATAGTCATTTAGAGAAGAAAACTCAGGTCTATATCAGAACATCGAAGTATTAAAACTTTGAATGTTCTGATATCGAATGCTATTCAGCGAATGCTAAGAATAGCAAAGCTGCAGAACAGCTAATTCTTTCCTCAGGAAAGAATTAGGTTGGCCGTTTCTGTGGCTTCGCTATTCTTAGCGCTGTAGTGGAAAGTTACGGGTTGGGTTCAGGTAAGTGTGCGATTGTTTGTACGTTAGGGTTAGGGGTGGGTTAAGTTAGTTAGGGTTATGGCACAGGTTAGGTGAGTGTACGATAGTGACGGACCTTAGGGTTAGGGTTTGGGTTAAGGTAAGTAGGTAGATAGTAGTGTATGTTTAGTTTAGTGTAGCATTAGATGTAGGAATTTAAGTGTATGTGTGTGGTTGCTGTTTGTTTGATGTGCTTGTGTTGTGTGTATGTGTTTCGGAGCAGCAATTTTTTTCCATGGGAAAAAATTCGCTGTTCTGAATGTTCGATATTTTCATGTTTAGATGTTTTGGGGCAGATGAAATAGCGTTCACTATTTTCATTTTTCGATAAAGTGATATAAACGCAAAAACTCAGTTATGGCAGTAGAACAAAAGGGCAATAAAAGAAAGTCATATGGAACAAAAGATCATTTTTTGTTAAATAAAGTCATTGTGGAGAACTGTAAAAAGGGGAAGAATCCAAGTATGGCATGGATTGACTACAAACAAGCATTTGATAGTATCCCACATTCATGGATAAAAGACTGCTTAAAAATGTATAAGATACACCCTACACTGATAGACTACATTACAGTGACCCTGAAACAGTGACAGACCACTTTGCAATTAAGCCATAATAAAGGACAAATTATTATCCAAGGGATAAAAATTCAAAGAAGGATATTCCAGGCTGATTCTATCACCACTGCTATTCTGCCTTGCCTTTAACCCGTTAAGCTGTGTACTTAACAGCTTAGGCTATGGCTATAATTTGGCTCCTTGAAAACAACTAAAGTGTAAAGACTTCTCATCTTTTCTTTGTCAATAATTTAAAACTGTATAGCTCATCATATGAGGAACTGAAAGCACAATTGCAATTTGTCAAAACTTTTTCAGATGATATAAGAATGTCATTTGGTCTTGTTAAATGTGCAAAAGCAACCTTTAAAGCAGGAAAACTGCAACATCAGGAAAACATCAGTTTGGGACAAGAATGTGATATAAAAGAACTTAAGCAAGAGGGAGTGCATAAATACTTGGCAATTGATGCAAGATCAACAATAAAACATGAACAAATGTGAATAAAACTTAGTAAGGAATATTTCAGAAGGCTTAAATTAATCCTGAAAACAGCACTAACATCTAGGAACAAAATTCAAGCTATAAATCAGTTTGCTCTTCCTGTCCTAACTTGCAGTTTTGGAGTGAATGACTGACCCCAAAACATGTTGGATAGATTAGATAGGAAAACAAGAAGGATGCTTCATACTCGCCAAATGATTTATAGAAATAAATGTATACCAAGATTATATATTCCCCATTCTGAAGGAGGGATGGGCCTCCTTGAAATTGATTATATGTATATATCTGCAATTGTGGGACTCCACACATATCTGCTGATCTCACAAGAACCAAACATAATGAAAGTTTTGAAACATGAGGAGAATAAATCTAAGATGACTTCTCTGCTTAATTTAGCAGAAGCATATAGGCTTATAGCAGGAATGAAAATCAAACCAGAAGTGGATAAAAATCAGGCAGCAACTGAATGTGCCAAAAACAAAAGGTGAAGGACCAGATGAGAAGGCAAGAAATGTGGAAAAAGCATAAATATAGTTGCAAGTGTATAAAATGTCTGGAAGAACCTCATGTTGATCAGGAACAAATGCATGAATGGTTAAGGAGAGGTGAATTCAAACCAAGAGATGAAAGGTTAATATTGGGAGCCCAAGATGGTGGGCTACGTACACTTTGGTTTACAAAGTTCATTGAACATGTGAGACAGAAGGACTGTATAGTGAAAGGCATAATAATGTGGCAAGATTGTTGCACTGGGGATTGTGCAACTATTATGGTATTTAAATGGCTGAAAAACACTGGAAACATGAGCCACAAAGCATCATAGAAAATGATGAAGTTTATAGGACCACCGATTACCAACAGTTCAAAAGATAAATGCTAGAAAGCTGGATATAGTGGTTCAAGAAAAGAAGACAACAGTAGCATTGATCATTGAAATCTCCACACCCAGTGACTACAGTGCCTTGCATACAGAGAGATACAAAGTCATAAAATATCAGGATCTGCAGGGAGAGATGGGAGCAATGTAGAAGAAAGATACCCAGACAGTTCCAATCATAGTAGGAGCAATGGGTCTTATAAAAAAGAATCTACAATCGTATTTAGATATGTTATCAATCCATGTAACTCCATACAAACTGCAGAAGGAGTAATTACTGAGCACATTGTGAGTGCTCCGAAGACCACTTTTGGCTGACATGAAAGACGGACACAGTACTAATTTCATGAACTTTAATCATACTTTGACTTAGGAATGGGGTCCATTCCCATCATGGTATTAGAAACACAAAAGACTTGGAGAAATTAAAAAAAACATGACTCAGCACATACACCTTCCTGATATGGTTGAATAAACACTTCAACACACCCTCCATATGGGTTATATTCCCATACAAGGGTGTACATCAGCATGCATCCATCTGAGTAGAGGGGACAGTGCCTGATGCATGCATATATAGACACATCCTGACTCTCCTCAACTGTGTGGAGTACTGAATGTGATCACAGACCTGTTCTACATGTACACTAGTCATATTTTGGCTGTGTGCAATAGACCTGTGTGAGTTGTTAATACTACATCATGTCCATTACATCTGATTCCTGTCCTCAAAGAGGTCATCGAGGGCATGCATGATGACAACAGTATCATATTGTGGAACTTGACCAGGTGAAGGCATTTGACACAAATCCATACTGAGGTATTTTTATTTATTTTATTTTTATTTATTTTACATTTGTTAACCGGGAGAGTCCGACTGGATACATGTCCATTTTCAGCGGAGGCCCGGGGAGAAAAGCTCCAAGTACATAACAGACATATGAACATTGTTAATGCAAAAAAAAGGAAGATAGTTGAGTTCTAAATACAATATAAAGATACATCACATCTTGGTAAAAAAAAAAACAACAGCAGCATATAAAAACATAGGTCAGTTACAAAGGCAAGGCCTTGTTAAAAAGCGGTTAAGGATAGTGAGGTAAGAGAAGGGTAAATGATAGTGGTTAATCAGGTTTGGAACAGGGACATTGCCAGAGAGTATTGAGATGGGGTTTAAGCTTTTTTTTGAATTGTAGGAGTGAGGGTTCTGAGGTGAGCATGGTCGGTAGGGAGTTCCACATTTTACCTACAAAGTTTGAGAATAGAGAATCTCCAGCAGAATTATTGGCTTTGGTAGTTTGAGCTAAGATCTTATTGGAGGAGTAAAGATTGCAGGTTAATATAGGGGTGAATGATGTTTTTCAGAGCTGGTGTTTTCTCTGGGTGATACAGTATCTGGTGAGCCATTTTGAGTTAATTGAAATGGAGTTGGCTGGAAAACTCTAACCACCCTAGTTGCTTCAAGTTAGTGCAGTGGTGCGTTCTAAAGGTGGAATTTGTGGCAAATCTAGCAATGTGATTGTAACAAGAAGCAAGTTTGTTAAGGGTTGTCTTGTTTAGGTTTGTAAAGAGGGGGGAGGCATAGAAAAGAGTTGATAGTAGGTGTGTGCTGGCAATTGTAATTTTAGCATGAGGAGTGAGAAAGTGTTTTACTTTATAGAGAGAGCCAAGCTTTTTATTGACGGTTTTGATGGTACTCACTCACCACTGTCATATATGGCCATAAAAAGCTATATCACCAAATGGGTAGACTAGTGTATCACATACATGGCCTCTCACTATGTTGATGTATGTGATGTGACCTATATCTCAGGTTCAGTGATCAGGAGAGTACATCAGGGATGTCTGGTTGGCTACTTCCTGTCCATTAGTTAGATGGCATAATGCTGTGTCCACACATCTGCCTGAAGAACTACAAAATGTGAACAATCACTGACTATAATACAGACAGTAGCAACACATACCAAAAATTGTTGCCAGAGACATGAGAACATCTGCATTGACAAGACATAGGGGAGATTTCTTAATTCAAATAACAAACGCACCACCCAAGCATAATGTGGACATTACACCCTGTAAACAGACCAATAGGTATGTGACCCATGTAATGAGGAAGATGGCAAGTGGTACATCCACTTGCATGTGGTCAGAGTTCTGACTACTCCTGTGAATGTAACACAAGTACTGGGTATATGAAGGACATCCACGTCAGAGGCCATAATATCTTCATGGTTCCCAGCCTTCATCACACCAATAACTGTGTATAGTGCACCCTTCTTCATGTTCCTTCTGACATATCTTCTAGTGATGTGTAATGGAACTGTACCACCTTTGTTACGGTGAGCTGTCACACAGCTTATTGGCGATACATAGGTATTTTTTCTGTGGAATATATATGACTAGGTGATGGTGCAGAACACCAATCAATTGTTGCACCAGATGCATGTGTGGTACCTGTTCTGCTTATCCACACACTACATACAAAGCTGTTTGAGAACATTAATGTCATGTATATAATTCATGACAGTGTGGATTGTGCTCTATATATATATATATATATATATATATATATATATATATATATATATATATATATATATATATATATATAGAGAGAGAGAGAGAGAGAGATACATACACATTTTATATATAGATATATATGTATTATATATATATATATATATATAATACATATATCTATATATCTCTCTCTCTATATATATATAGATATATATATATATATATATATGCCATGCACACAAGGCAACTTACTGGCATTGCCCATACTGTCACACACAGGTATAGCAGTGTCCCTCCTTACACCTCCAGCAGATGTTACAATGCCAGGACAGTGTGCATGGTTACCTCATAGAGTACGGCTGTACCATAATAATTGTTCAAGTGTATGTGTGCAGGCTCTTCTCTTATCTCTCCAAATCACGTATGTTATGTCAGAGGCATGGGATTTGTGGTGGTATTATTCTGATATTGTCCATGACTGTGGTTGGTTCTTGTAATGTTTTCCATTATCCTTTACTTGTGGCCATCTTGCTGGAGACCGCGGCTGAGAGTACATTCATATTCAGATATATATAACAGTTTGCACAGCTTCCCAATATGCGCTCTACCTGAATTGCATGCCAGATCCCTGATAGATGTCCTCTGCATTATTCATGTAAGGATGCTTATCTCACACACACATCCTCCCCATTATTATGTCATCCTGTATGACAGTCACAGACATCACATTTTCACTGTATGGTCCGTACTGTATCATATAGAAATGTGCTTGGTGTTGCAGCTACAACCATCTTCCATTGACATGCCCACCTTTGCTGTACATGCGAGAGTTTCACCTGTACTCTTTCACTGTGTTCATTCCTACAGTTCATCTGTGTGTCCCTATTAAATACACACAAATCCCCTGAGTAATCATTTTACATGGCAGTCCCATGTCCTGTTACATATCAATAACCCAGCTTCAGTACAGTATGCCAGGAATGGTATATCACAATACTCTTTACTGTAGGTACACTGTCCTGTACTGTGTTTGGACCATATACTTCACATTCATACCTCTCAATTGTCCAGATATTCCTAAGATATGTGGATGTTTATCTTATCAAATATGTGACTTTCTGCTATATCACTGGGGTGATCTCTGGACTGATGTGACTCAATAATACATACATTTTAGTGTATACCTTTCAGCTGTCCTGATCTGTGCAGAATGTGCAGTTTATGTTTCATATTTGTGATATTTTCCTCATATTCAGGCATATCAGTTTGCACAGTTTCGCAATATGCATGCTGCCCCATTTGTATGTCAAATCCCTAATAAACATTCTCTGCATTATTCATGTAAGGATGCTTATCTGACACAGACATCCTCCCCATTGTTATGTCACCTTGTGTGACAGTCACATAGAACTCATTTTAACTGTACAGTCCCTACTGTACCATATAGATATGTGCCTGGTGTTGCTGCTGTTGCAATAATCTTCCACTGACATGCTCTCCTTTGCTATACATTAGGTAGTTTCATCTGTCCTCATTCCATGTGTTCATTCTTATGATTCATGAGTGTGTCCCTTTTCAATACACACACTTCCCCTGAGTGGTAATTTTACATGGCACTCCATGTCCCATTACAGATCATCAACATGGCTTCAGTACACAATGCCAGAAATGCCATATCACACTGCTCTGCACTGTAGATACACCAGGGGTGGCTTGTGCTGTAGGACTGCGGGACTGCAGCCCTCCCACCTGTGAAATAAAGTCCCCAGTCCCCGGAGAACTAAAAATGAAAATAATAAAAAAAATCTCTAGGACTGCATGCATGCGTGCTTAGTTCCTGGCTGCTGTGTTAGGCAGACCAGAACACCAAGCACGCATGCTCAGGCATTCCTGAGCTCCAGACTGCTCAGTCAGGCAGTCCGGATAGGGAAGGGAGTAAACTCCTCCCTTCCAACCCAGAGATCTGTGCGGTGACGACCTCACAAACCAGACAGTGTCCAGACTGCAGGCGATGCAGTCTGGAGAAATAGCAGGAGGCTCCAGCCTCCTCACATCTTGCGGGAGTGTATGCGCGGGCTACAGGATCATGCCAGCATGGAGGACCGAGAAGCTGCAGGATGGATTTGTTAGCGTGGAGGACCGAGAAGCTGCAGGATGGATTTGTTGCACGCCAGCCCAAGAAGCTGCAGGATCGGATCGCCTGGCCGTGAGACAGATAGGGTGTACAATTGGGAGGTGTGTGTGTGTGTGTGTGTGTGTGTGTGTGTGTGTGTGTGTGTGTGTGTGTGACTTTCTACAACAGAACAGAGTTTTTTTTCTTTTTTTTTCTTAAGCTTAAAGAGCTTGTGCAGTCCGGAGTTTTTTTAAACAGTCCGGAGAAGCAGAGTGTCTTAGCTTTCAGAACAGAGCTTGATGTATTAATTGAGCTTGTGCTTACTGTATTTATGAAACACAGCATCCAGAGCTTAAGCAGAGCTTTTTTAAATGTATTTACATGTATTAAGCAGAGCTTTTTTTAATGTATTTATGCAGCTTTTTTATGTATTTATGGAGCATGTGTGTGTCATACTCTTAGCTCTCAGTCAGACAAGAGCTTGATGTATTTGAGCTTGTGCTTAGTTGATGTATTTCAGCTTGTGCTTACTTTACTGTATTTACAGAACGGAGCTTAAGCAGAACTTTTTTTTAATGTATTTACAGCTTCCAGAGCTTAATGTATTTACGGAACAGAGCTAATGTAGTTGAGCTTATGCTGTGTAGAGCTTGATGTATTGTATTTACAGAACAGAGCTTTAGTCTTACCCCGGGATTCATGAACCTTGCGCCAGGCGCACGCATAGCGTAGGCGCCACAATGCCAGATATGGCCGCCGAGTGATTCAGGTACGATCCAATTCCATGTTCACTACCGGCGTGCGCCTGAGTTGCGCCGCCTCCGGCGTAGGTATGTTAAACACCCCATGTGCGGTGTTGCACCATGCAAATGAAGGCATATAGTGATCCACAAAGCGGCGCAGGCGTACCATAAGGGCACGGCAATGTAAACCAAAAAAAAAACGGTTTACATATATCCAAACATGACATAGGAGTAACGGAAGGCTGTCAACGTCAGGTTTCATACTGGTGCAATATGCCAATGGCGAAAGACACCGAGAATGTCAAAAGAAAACATGCACAAAATGTAAATAATGACATAAATGGTATGTCCGCAGAAACCACAGCAGAACCCCAGGACATGTCCGGAAGGTGCTAAACAATGAAATAATATGACAATGTCATAAAAGAGCAGTATAATACACATCAGCAACACAGCCACAATACACCATAGTATGCATAGAAAGCCACAACCACAGCGCAAGGGTTGCCAAGGAGTGGCGGCAGTGTTCGCCCGTAACCATGTATTAGTAGTCAATGCCATGCAAATGAGGCAGATAATACTGAATCGCAAAACCCCGCTGGCGTAAGGCTGCACCAACGGGCAGCGGTAATACACCGAGGAGTGGCCCAGAGGGAATACATGTCAACCACAGAGGGTGTGCCACTGTAGGAGGAAGCACATTGGAGCCCAGCAAACATGGGCTGTACAATGCACATCACAGCAGCAGGACCGGCGTGTGAGGAAATAGATGCGCTGAGAGTACACAATGCCAGCAGAGATGCATGTGCACGAGGATGACTACGTTCCCCAACCCAGTCATGTGGCCACCCGTCAACAACCACGGATACAGGAAGGTGATGGAGAATATGAGGAAATGCGGAAGCAGTGTAATTGGAGTCGTAATGAGCAATCAACACCAATCAACCCACGAAGGGCAATTACGGCAGCAGACAACTCTGCATGCAGAATCCCACAAAATGGGAAAGGGGAGGCATATGAATGCAAAGAAAGTAGGGGATGTAGCAGAATTGCAAAGAGCGAAGAACCGATACAGCACAGCCAAGTACAGAGGTAGCATAACGGCGGTGGCAGACAAAATGCATGATATGCCATGTCCCTGCAGGATGCAATCCAGGAAATAGTAGGTGCAACGTGCAGAAACAGTAAGGTAAGGTCTAAAGCTAAACCAATGCAGGCAAGTGTAATGTAACACCAAAGGCAACAGCGTTGCAGTGCCAACGGTAAAACACGGAAGATAATCCACAGATACGGCCGCACAGACACACCCAATGACATCACTGGGTGTCCAGCACAACAGTATAAAGTGTGAATGCACACAACACACAGCGCGTATTACCAAGCGCCGCACTTTTTAAAA
>NC_056741.1:369677939-369778705 GCF_019279795.1 Protopterus annectens | reverse complement strand
TTCCATGAACTGACAGTATTTTAATACTTCTGCATGCCTATAGATCCACTTAATGTAGGTCTACCAACATGCACAGCTGATGTCATTCACTATAAGTTGATCTGCAGCCATATAAAAGTCAGATTTGTACTGTGATGCTTGGTTAATGTACTGAGTTCTGTAGTCTGTGTACATAGATAGATAGGAGTTCTGTTCTTCCTGCAGTCAATTGTTTGTGTGTGTGTGTGTGTGTGTGTGTGTGTGTGTGTGTGTGTGTGTGTGTGTGTGTGTGTGTGTGTGTGTGTGTGTGTGTGTGTATGCAGACTCATCTCTTATCACTCCACATTGCATGTGTTATGTCAGAGGCATGGGATTAGTGATGGTATTATTCTGATGTTGTCCATGATTGTTGTTGGTTCTTGTACTGTTTTCTGTGATCCTTTACTTGTGGCCACCTTGCAGGAGACCTTCTTTGAGAGTACACTCATATTCAAGCATATCAGTTTGCACAGCTTCACAATATATACATTACCCCAATTGCATGTCATATCCCTTATAGATGTCCTCTGCATTATTCATGTAAGGATGCTTATTTGACACAGACATCCTGCCTCTTGTTATGTGACCTTGTATGACAGTTCCAGACAACACATTTTCACTGTACAATCCATACTGTACCATATAGTTATGTGCTTGGTATTGCTGCTACAACCTCTTCCATTGCCACGCCCCCCTCTGCTGTAAATGAGAGAGTTTTACCTGTTCTCTTTCCCTGTGTTCATTCCGATTCATCTGTGCATCCCTGTTTAATACGCACACTTCCCCTGAGTGATCATTTTACAGTGTAGTCCCATATCCTGTTACCGATCATTAACACAGCTTCAGTACAGAATGCCAGAAATGGGATACCACAATACTCTGCACAGTAGGTACACCATCCTGTACTGTGTTTGGACCATATTCTTCGTATTCATACCTCTTAGCTTTCCAGATATTCCCAGGATGTCCAGATGACTTTCTTATCAAATTTATGGCTTTCTGCCATATCTCTGAAATGATCTCTGGACTGATGTTACTATTGCATACATTTGAATGCATACCTCTCAGCTATCCTGATTAGTGCAGAATGTCTATTTTTGTCACATATTTGTGATCTTTTCTTCATTACACATTTGTTTTCTGGCAAATCATTGACATGTCATTGCTGAGTGAAGTCAAAACTGATGACTGACATTTGTGTTTCAAACTTCATGCTCTTCAGAAAGTTCATGCTAATGTACAGCCTATTTGTTCTATCAACTGTCTGTTTGGTCATGCAGTATTAAAAATTGGGTCTATATTACATGATCGAACAGTCAAATGTTCAAACACATAATAATTGACCCCTAAATATCGAACCATCAGAATGTTGAACGGTTCAATGCAGATCTACATACAGTGCGGACATGGAAGTTTTCCATTGTCTACACTGTAGTGCAATCTCAGAGTTGGTATATTTAAGTAGCAGGGGGTGTGGGAGTACAGGGGGGCTTGCCCCCCTGCTTAGACTGTTTTAATGTTTATTTTGGGTGTTTTTTTTTTTTTTGCTGTTCGACATTACGGCATTTCGATATTTAGGGGTTATTATTACGTGTTTGAACATTTGACTGTTCGATCACGTAATATAGACCCTTAAAAATCTATCCCTATTTGGCCCTTTGTTCCACCATTATGCATGCCTTTGTCCACATACCTTGCTCAAAGAGGATGACAGGTATGTTTGAGTTTCATTCTACCTCATGTCTATGTGACATTTATGGCAAATATGTCCTTATTTCTGATTAAATGTCCCCACATTATGTTGGCCTTTGTGGAGATATGTTACAGTAACAGATTCACAGTTATCTCTGATGCTCTTGGGGCCTTGTGGCATTCCATACAAATCCACAGACCATAAGTGCTCTGCTTTAAACAGAATTGTGTCTGCATTTGCTCTGCTTTAAACAGAATTGTGTCTGCATTTGCTTACATGGTTTCCTGGCTGGTAACACTGTTGCCAGTCACATAACCTCACTTAGGCACACTGCACATCATTAATATGCATTAATGCATGCTACTATAATAATGCAACTACCGTTCAGCACACACCATCGCACAAACATGTAAACTCAGTATAAGCTCTGTGTGAAGCCTGCTCCTAGCTTATTGAATCCTGGGGCACATCTATTTTAGCCCTGTGCCTCTGTATAACAATAGTATTCCTATAGTACTGGTCTTATCACTTTGTAAAAGTTCAGCTGCTGACAGGCTGCTTACTTACAGTAATTATGTTTTGCAGTATTTATGCATTTGGTGCCAGTTTTTACACAGAACCGCAGCTCTTCTAGACTAGATGTGGTAAGACTATGATGAGTTGAAATCCAGTTTATTAAATTTCAAATATTCTTTCCTAGGCAGGTGTGTCTCTTGAAAAAGAAATACATCACATGATCTTTGTCTTTAGCAAAGCAAACAGAACGATCTGTTTAACTGGAGATTTGATGTGATTTGTAACACATGATGCATTAAAAAAAGTACTCTTTTCTATTGAAGATAGTAATACAGTGTGATATAATCGGATGAGTCTTTTATACTAAATGAATGGTCTTAATTAATATTTTAGATTTATGGAAATTTGAAATATTTTTCAAAACACCGGTAACAATAATGTGACTTAGTGAGATTTTTGTTTCTGAAAAATCCCAGAAAAAAATAAACTGCAAACAAGGCAGATTTAAAACATAGGGGCATAACTAAATCAATTTTAGAGGGATGTGTAGATTCAAAAGAGTATCTTAGTTGCCATATACAGACAGACAAAACTGCTGCCAACAGATTATAGTCAAAATAGGATCTTCAGCCATAAAAGGAGAGGTGTAAATATATCTGAAGTAAAAACATAAATACTGGTATTTTGTGTTTTTAGGAAGTTTCAGGATGTGTATATCTCAGTAATTAGTACTTAATGATGTATAGTACTTAATGAATATGAAACAAAGATAAAAAATTAGCTTTAGTGGTGTAGAGGGATAAAGCCTTGACTACAACCCAGGTGACCAGAGTCTGAATAATGGCTTGGGTGATTGATGTGAAGATCTGTGCAGGTACCTCCATCATCATAATGAGGCTCAGGAATGAGTTTGAGCTGTTAGTGCAGAATCTAGTGATGGTAGCTTTTGCTGGTGCATGTAAAAGTGCACATTTAAGTTCATTGAGAAACATAAGTAGTCTCCAGAGTGATGTGGGTACTCAAGTTAGCACCCAGAGGAGAAGTTAGAAATTTAAATAGAAAAACCCCTGTCCACCTCCTTGCATAGGTAGGGCCACTGACTGGCAGGATGCATCCCTTGGAAGGGGCTAAATAGAACTGATTAGAATATAGACCACTAGTCTGCAGGATAAGCCAGACTCACCCGACTAACTGCTCACCTCTGCAGTAGGCCTGAGAGGGGAAGGTGGATGGGGTTCCAGAGTCTCATGCCAAGACGCTTGGAAAGTAAAGGATATGTCAATGGAGACCTGCATATGTCTAGATAGTGGGTTCTTGACATTCTTAAGCTTGATGTCTGGAAGGTGTTTGGTCACTCTTATTTTGAGAGGCTTAATTTATCAAGAAGGAAGAAACAGTAGATGTTGGGTAGAAACTGTAAAATAAATTACTGCACCTACAGTGCTACAGGTAAGAACCTTTCCAGTAACCCCCCAGTCTGCAGATACTATGCATTTAAGAGTCAAAAGAATGATTTTATTTGTCCAAACTCAAGAAAGAAATATGTCTGCACTGACAGATATAACTGCAATAGTAGTTTTGTGATGTACCAGCCAAGCTGCACCAAATGCAAAGCATTCTAAACTGGAAAAACAATTAACCCTCTCAAAATAAAAGTGACCAAACGCCTCTGAGATATCAGCCTTAATGAGTTCAACAACCCACTGTCTAGGCATGCTCAGGTCTGCAGGATCTATGAGGTTTGTTTTCATACCATTGAGAGAATCAATGCGGACCCATTACAAGGCAATCTGAATGTAAAGGTAGAGAAAAAAAATGCAAGGATGTCCAAAGCTGATGAAAGCTGGGGGAGGGGGGAAGGCAAAAGTGGCCCTTAGTGATCTAAAAGGGAGTTTTTTCACCATCTACTGCAAAAATAGAAGCATATCTGTGAGACAACATGTATATAGTGTAAGTATGAGTTAGATTTGGAATGAGAGCACAAAAACTTTATAGAAACATACAAATGAAGCTACTGTTGCACCTGCCTGGTATGTGATCCAGTAGCCATATATTCAAACGTTAGAGAAAAATATGCATTAGTTATCTAACACACTTACTGTTACCACACAGATAGCAGCTACCACAGAAGATTAGTGGAAAACTGTTAAACGCTTCATTCAGACTGTTAAACATTAAGTCAGACTCCAACTGAAGAGTTTAACAGCTTCTCACTACTCTTTTATGGTGACTGCTGATTGAAGTTAATGCTTTAGAGTGTGACTAGAGCAACAGTAGTAAGAGGTACTTCCTTTACAATATCGGAAAGATGCTTAAAAACCATGCCTTTTCCCCAGATTCAGAAGATAATCAATGTGATCCATACACTGCAAGTGATTATGTTTCAAAAATAAGTGTTAAAATGCATTGCATAACATCTAGATCCTGGAAGCATCCCCAACTCAATTTGTAGAAGTGAAGTTTGACAAAAGCTTACTAAGGGCTTCAGCCATGGACCCACCTTTTCTTCAAATGGCTTTCTCAGTGGTGTGCACAGAAATTTGCAATAGCTTGTGTGTGGGATATGAAGGTGTCCAGGAACAGTGACATTAAATTTCTTAAATTCTAACTACCATCAAAAACAGAGCTGTGCATAGACAGTTATTATAACTTTTTTGAGGCTATGTAAAGTGGAGCCTTTATTTCTTTAATTTTTCTCATATTTAAAACATTGGATATAGGTAAATAAAATTATTGTGTTTTTTGTGGGAATGTGACAGTGTGATCATTATTTCTTTAACTTTTCATACAATCATACCCCAGAGATATGCAAACAACATCATTATAGTTTGTGAAGGTGCAGTGTACTATATTGGAGCAACAGGTTGGAAAACATGACTGTAATAATTTTTTCCTCTTTTTTCACAACTGCATATCAGTAGTGAATATAGGTGGTTAATTTTGGGAGGTGCAGGTAAGCAGGCATATTGCAAATATACATCTAAGATCAACAAGTTAAGTTGTTGCTTCTTTTGACTTTTCCCGGTTAGGGGTCGCCACAGCGGAACTCCGGTCCGCTAATGATTGGTAGCTGATTTTTACATACCGAGTTACCAGCCCTGATGCACAACCTTGAATGAAGGTGCACCCATTTACGCATATGTCCATGCAGAAGACGTTCTAGCTGAGAGTCGAACCAGACAGCGTCTTACTGTGAGGCAACAACACTACCGCAGCACCACCACCGCGGGTAAGATCAACAAGTTAAGTATGTTACTATATTGTGGTTGTCGGATGGATACACAGACAGTAGCTGTCTTTTGGGAGTGGGTGGGGGTGAAAAGGAAAGCTGTATGTTGTGTGACAGCATCAACTTGAAATACATGACTGAAGCCATTTATTTGCTCACTTTTATCTCAATCTAACATCAGAGAGATACCCAGAAGGAGCCTGTAGTTCTTTTTCTCTTCTGTGAGAGAGGCAGATACTATTCTAAGTCATAACTCATGTATGTTTGCAAGCATTTATTATCTCAGTTTATTGGGAACTACTTTTTTGTCAACTTTGACCATTAAGACTTGGGCACAACTTATTTATTCACTGAAAGAAAAAAAAATAAGACTGAATTTCTTTGGTTATGATTTTTGACCAGGCCATAATTGACCAAAAAGCTGGGGGAAGCTCTAAAACGTACCTCTTAATATTTAGAATCCCATGGTTTGTTAGGCAGAAGCAGAAGCTTAGAGTCAAAATATCCAGTATTTCCATGGACTGTCCCATTTAAATATATCACACAGTATATCAACATGGTTTGTGACTCTCCAAAAAATATTTTATAAAACCATAACATCTGGATAAAAAAAAAAAAAAGAAAACATGCAAGATGCCTGGTTTTGTCAGATTCCTAATATGGAACAATTCTTTTGATTGCACCTTTATTTACTACTACATATCATATACCTAGTGGCAAAACTGTGTTAAACGTGCACTCGCAGACACAATCCTCAAGCTCTTTAGTTTAAGTTTCACTAATGGATTTGCCTCTAATTAGTGGCATATTGCATGGCAATGCCCCTCTGTAAGGGTGGCCTTACAACTGACCTCGGAAGTTAAAGTCTTATCAGTCTTACAAGTCTCATCAGCAAAACTATAAGTTCTTTAATATCTATGCTGATAAACTGTGATATCAAGACTTGTTTGAAATGACCCTCAATTGTTTCAGATTTTTAAAGGGTAAACTTCTTCAAAATAGTTACTGAGGCTGTAGATGATGGCCATGCAATGCACATTCTGTATCTTGATCTGATGAATGCCTTCAACACAATTGCCATGCTGGCATCATAAAAAAGCTAATTGCTTTAAAAATCAACACATCAACACAGTAAGCTGGATAACAAATTGGTTGAAAGACAGAACTTGCACAGTACAAATTGCAGATATCTCATTAGAAAGGTTGAAACACAAACACTTCTTAATGGACTCTCCCGAGTAAACCCTTGGTGGATTAAAAATTAACTCAAACTAAATGCTAAAAATTGTAGTATCACTTTTGTTAGACAATGTCTCCCCTCATCATACTCTATAACCAACACCACTACAAAATGAAAACTCTGTCAGGGAATAATTGAAAGGGGATATAATCACAGTCTAAAGAAGTAATCAGTCCGTTGTACTCCATATTGATCAGGGCAATTATTGAGTATGATTCCCCCATTTGGGTGTATGTGATCAATCATATAAAAAAATGAGCAAGACATCAATAGTTAACCAAAAAGATCACGAGCCTAACGTTCCTGAGCTACCTAAATATTCTGGAAGATCTATCACTTTATTCAGTGTATTATAGCTTTTTGAGGGGAGAGCTGTCATGCTTGCTGCACCATTACAGACCCAGTTGTCCTGGATCTCCTGATTCTCTGCAAATCCAATATATCTACCAGTACTAGAACCAAAGACCTAAATCTTCACCAATAGATAGATATAGCACAATAGACAAACATGCTTATAAGGCATCACATCTCACACCTTTAGAATAAACTTCTTCTACATGTTAAGCAGTGCAATTAACTATTTTACTTAAAATATAAACTAGTGACTTGATGTTTATTCACAAATTTTCCTGGTATGGCCCTCCTGGAAAAAGGAGGTGTTGCCTGAGGGAGGATACTGACAAAGTATGAATGGTCATAAGATTTGTTAGCCTTCCTGAATAGCATAAAGTGGTTGTAAGAGAACAAATTATTTCCCTGAAATGCTAATTCCACCTAAAACGCGGCTTTTCAGTGCTTCTGTGGATCCCTAGTGACATCTGCATTGCTTACTATACTTATTTCCTTGTTTCACTTGAAAGAAAGTTACTGTTAGTCATTTTTGCATTTAAGTTACCTGTAACACATTGCTTTTAAGTTACCTGGCACTTGCTCACTAAAGCAATTATATAAGTCAGCACTAAAAAATTAAAAGCACTACACCCTCACAAACTCCCCTTGAGTACCTTGTTCCCCATTGGCCTTTTTTTTCAATTATAAAGGAATTCCCAATACTATTCTAGCATGTCCAAAGGTCAGTTGTCAATCTCCTCTCTGGTCCAGCTGGTGAATCTGGGAATCTTGAGGCAATGTTACAACTGCCTCATGTACACAGACAACCCTCTCCTCCTCCCAACAAATTCCAACACATGTGAGAGATACAACCATATAGCCAAACTGGAGGCTAAGCTCTCTCAACTCAGTACTGGCGAAACCTGTCAGGAGGAGAAGGAAACCACACTCACTACAATTCCAGTCTCACATAGACCTACCAAGACAGCAAACCAAACACATAAACACACAAAAACATACTCGGAGGCTCTAAATAAAAATCTGCCTAAGCAGCAGAGACCTCCAAAGCAGACACCCAAGCAACCGCTACCCCAAAACAAAACACATGCAACACATAGCTCACAAAGCCAGTGTGCCAAACAGTCACAGCCCTTAAGGCTAAACAACACACCTGATACACTTGTAATAGGTGACTCTATCGTCAGGCACACTGACGTCCCGCTCACCAGGCTGAACAAGGAGAAGGTCATGGTGAGCTGCCTGTCGGGCGCTAGGATCCACCACATAACACAAGCACTCAGGTCACTCCAAGGCAAGTACAAATATGACTCAGTCATTGTCCATGCTGGTGTGAATGACCTGAGACATACCTTCCTGGACTACATGAAAAGAGACATAGAGGAGCTCTCTGAGCATGTGGCCCAGGCCAGTATGACCCTGACCTTGAGTAGCATCTTACCCTCACCAAGAATGATGCCACAATATGAAGACAAGATGATCAATTTCAACAGCTTAGCTTAAGTATTGGTGTCATTCAAAGGGGATCCAATGCCTGTCAGCCTGAGATGACATGCTCGACAAGCCACGATGATTCGCTAGGGACGGCTTGCACCTGTCACCACTGGGCTTTCGGATATTGGCAAAGGCTCTTGCTACCCCTATAGTGCCTTTTTTAGGCAAGGCTGAAAAGACAAACCCACCTCCATAGGTATCACAAGGGATAAGAAACTAAGAGTAATGCTACTCAACGCCAGAAGTCTAAACCTCATGATGCATGCACTCGACACTCTCCTTAGCATGAAGAACATTGATATCTGTGCAGTAACAGAAACCTGGTTCAAGGCTCCCGAGAGCACCCCAGCACTACCAGGTTATACCTCATACCATGCTTTTCAGCCCCAAAACTTGGACCGAACCAGAAAAGGAGGGGGAGTATCAATATTTGTCAAAGATACCCACACCTCCAGGTTGGTGGCACAGCACAAAGCATCAGAGACTATCCATGTGCAACTAACAGTGGGTGAAACTGCCTTCCAGTTTATAGCCTGCTACAGACCACCCTCCCAAACCCAGGAACCCCACTCGGCCTTCCTGAGAACACTGGAAAATATGAAGGTCTCTCCAAACACCATTATATTGGGCGACTTCAACTACCCAAACATAGACTGGGAGCATTACTCTAGCTCCAACACCCTAGCTCAAAGGTTCCTAGAATTTATAAACTCAAACGCTATGGGACAACTTGTTACCACTCCCACAAGAGGGGAAAACATACTGGACCTGATCATCACCAACATGGGGACTCTGTGCTCCAGACCAGAAGTGTATCCCTCACTGGTAAGTTCAGACCATAAACTAATCTCACTGGATATTCACATCCCGACCCCAACCCCTGCCCAGAAAACCACAGTGAAAAACTTCTCTAAAGCAAATTTCACACTCCTCAAAATCAAGGTGGAATCCTTCAAAGCCCCCGGGCCTGTGGAAAATACTGCCCAGACTGCAGAATCCTTTATAAACGCATTCTATGAACACCTTCAGGAATGCATGGATCATGCAATCCCAAATAAAACTAAGACCCAATCCTCCAAAGGCAGACATTCTGTCTGGTGGACCTCAGCCATAAACAAACTATACAATAGAAGGAGGAAGCTACTACATGATAGAGCAAAATCCCAAAAAGGGAAGGCATCTCTGATCAGTGTTAGCAAAAAACTACAGGCACTCATAAAATCGTCTAAGGCCAGCTTCGAGAGAAAAATTGCACAGGACACTAAGGATAATTACAAGGCTTTCTTTAGTTATGTTAGGAACCTGGGTGGGAATTCCCAGATATGCTCAGAATTAGTCCAAAATGACAAAAAATACACCGAACCCGCTGACATTGTCAACATCCTAGCTGACAGGTTCAGCGCAAACCCCCCCTCCCCACCAAAAGGGCAAATATCTATAACAGCAGAGTGCTGCCCCCCCTGACATCTCAGATGCTCAGGTAAGAGCTGCCCACTCCAAAGCAAAAAACACAGCATCAATGGGACCAGACAGTGTCCCGGGCTGCGTCCTACATCAACTCCAAGAAGAGCTAAACCCAAACATAAAACTACTGTTCAATCTCAGCCTTACCACAGGATATGTACCCAAAGAGTGGCATGCAGCAACAGTGGTCCCTCTTCACAAAGGTGGTGCCTCAATGGATCCTGGAAACTATCGCCCCATAAGCCTGACTAGCTTGGTCTACAAAGCTATGCAAAGGATCATCATGGACCTCATAAAAAAAGATATTGGGGACCTACAGACACTGGATCCTACCCAGTTCGGCTTTGCTAAAGGCAGATCCTGCCTCTTAAACCTGGTTGATTTCTTTGAAACAGTCACCAAGACCACTGACGAGGGGAAGGTGGTCCACACAGCCTACCTGGACCTCGCAAAAGCCTTCGATACAATACCCCACTCGGGCATTATAGATAAGCTCACCGGCTTAAATATAAACCCCTATGTCACTAGATGGGTTGCAAACTGGCTCAAGGACAGAACCCACATGGTTAGAATTGCTGGAGCCATGTCAGACTCCAAACCAGTTACAAGTGGCATCCCACAAGGCTCAGTCCTGGGACCTCTCCTGTTCGGTATATATTTCTCGGAGGTACAGGCCAACATGGAAGGACTGTGGCTGACCAAGTTTGCAGATAACTGCAAACTGGGTGCTATAATCGACTCTCCAGCCGACACAAGCATCCTCCAAAAGAGCCTCATAGAAACAGACAACTGGTGCCAGAGCCATGGCCTCAAGCTAAATGCCAAAAAAGTGTATAGTCATCCCCTTTGGCAAAAATAAAGTGCCCACAAATTATCACATAGGTGGTAATCCATTAAGTATGGAAGAAGTAATTAGGGACCTGGGGACCCAAGTTGATAGCAATCTCTCATTTGACAACCACGTGGCCAAAGTGGTTAGAAAAACATTTTATATAGCCCACCTAATCATGAATCCCTCATCAGGCCCATAATTGAGTACAATGCCCCTTTTGGGATGTACCTTACCAGACACCTGCAGCAACTGGAAAGATCCCAAAAGTACCTCACCAAGAGGATCAAAGGGCTCAAACAGATGCCATATGCTGCCCGGTTAAAAAAACTCCAGCTCTACTCGGTGGCATACCACCTGCTCAGAGGCGATCTGTGCCTGATGTATAAAGCCATGTCCAACCCGGAATTAATGAACATGCTGCACCTCAGAAAATCCAAATCCCATCGAGCTACGCTCGAGACTTGAACCTCAGCACTGAAATAAATAGGACATGCTGGAGGGACAGATTCATAACCCAGAGGCTCCCTTCACTCTGGAATAAAATCCCAGTCCAGGTTAGGCAGAGTCCTTCATCGACTCTCTTCAAGAAGAATCTTGATGAGTGGATGGGGGATCGTAGATTTACCCCGGGTATCACTTCTGTGTCACTGTTAGACAGAGGCACAGTATACTAACCTCGAAAAAGGGCATAGCAAAATTAATTTAAAATGGGTGGCGAAAGCCAAACACACTCTGGCTAGGCTTATAAATGCCCTAGGGCAGATAGCCTAGTATGAACCTATGAACCTATGAACCTATGAAATGAAGAATTAAATACAGCAAAAATATTACTACATTAGAAGTCAGACTAATTCCAGTAAAATGTACCTTTGTGGAAAATTCTGCCTAATACAAGATATTAGACAGGAAAGCAAAAGCCTATCATAGTACTCAGTGGGTGAAAGACAATAAACATGCAGGTTTTTTCCAACTTATGGAAGTTAATTTTTACTCCTAGAGTATAACTATGTGTGTGTGTGTGTGTGTGTGTGTGTGTGTGTGTGTGTGTGTGTGTGTGTGTGTGTGTGTGTGTGTGTGTGTGTGTGTGTGTGTGTGTGTGTGTGTGTGTGTGTGTGTGTGTGTGTGTGTGTGTGTGTGTGCGTGTGTGTGTGTATGGATGTGTGGTATGAAAGAACAACAGCGGCAGAGTTAGCCATCCGGAGGTCTGAACATTGGCTGTTGATGACTATCTCTGTTGAAGTGACACCACAAGCCCATATGGAAGAATGGCAAAAAGTGGTTGTGGATAGATGGATTGTACAGCATATCTCTCAACTGTACAAAGCATGCACATGAATGTAATGTCTTATTGTACTTGTGTAAATTGTTGGCTTTACTGCTACAGCTACCAGGTTGTGGCTGAAGAGTCAGTAGACCAAATAATTTACCTGGTAAACAAATACCAAGTAAATAAATAAACTGCCCAGAATTTTGCAGAACTTCCCTGGTTTTGCCTCATATTTAACCTGTTTCTAGTAAAAAATGTTTGATTTTCTGTAAAAAAAACACTCAGAATCATACCATAAACTCTCCAGAATTTTGTAGAATATCCAGATTATTGCCTCATATTTTTGGTCTCTTCGTAAAATTTGTGGTTTTCTGGCAATCCCCTAAGGATTCTATTTATTAAATAATAAGACATTTCATTCTGAGACTTTGCATCCTTCAGAAAATGCATGCTGGGACGGAGCCTATATGGCAAACTGAGAGCAGTGAATTTTGAGAGCTCCATAAACTAGTATAATAATATAGCAAAATTTTATTATTTTCAAGTTAAAACATCAGAAATCTATAGCTAAACTACTAAACTACATAAATATCAATTTTGGTGGAGATACACAAAAATGTTCCTGTTAAGTAACTTGGAGATATATTGAGTCACTGAATATGAACAACTCAAGGAATTCTCATTCACATGCTGCTTTGAAAAAAGAATTGCAATTGATGACATCTACCTTACAGGAACAATCATTGAAGATGAATGGCTTTACAAATGACTTAGAAAACCTCAAACTAAATTCTCAGAAACAGACTGATATTCTTAAGGAACTATGACAGCAACACCATACAAAAATAACAAATATAGAAACGTCTCTAAATGACATTAAGGGAGACTTCAAAGAGGAAGAATTCCAAAAAGAATGTCTGCTTAAACAGAATGCATGGCTGCTTAACAAAATAGATGACTTAGAAAACAGGGAAAGGAGAAACAACATAAGGATCTTTGGTCCGCCTACAAACGCTGAAGTTGAAGACATTATTCCATTCTTAACAACCTGGATTCCTGAATTTTTAAACTTGAAAGAGGGACTTTCATTTGGAATTGAAGGGGCACATAGAGCACTGAGGAAACCTGCTTCTAACTCAACAAATACTCCACCTAGATCCATAGTTATAAAATTTCTTTCATTTCTGGACAAGGAACTAATATTAAAATCTGCTTGGAGAAAATCACCCTTAAAATACAATTTAAGCCTGATAAGGTTTGAAAATGATTATTCTTCCAGAATACTAGAACAAAGGAAAAAAGTCTGGACAATAATAAAGCTGTTGAAACAAAACAACATTAAGGCACAGCTAGCCTTTCTAGCCAAGATAAAAATACTTTTTACCAATGAGATGAGAACCTTTAATGACTTAGAAGAAGCTACTATATTCGTCAAAAACAACAACATAGTGTATATCCCAAAAAAATGGAATGTATGGCCCCTGCTCTTAAAAGATTAAAAGAAACAAAACCTTGGACTGATGCTAGTAAGAAGAAACAAAAAAATGATTCCAAGATAGCTGTCCCAAAAAAGTAACTCTTACAACTACATCTCTCAGTGTATCAACTGATATGGTACACCACTTGTCATTTGTTTTTATTTTAAAAAAAGGAGGGTTTCTTAAACAACTAACAGTAATGATTTATTCAGAATGTTCAAAGAGTCCAATAATTCTTCACAAACAAAGGTAGGTCAAGATGGGTTACTATTTACATTATATATAAGCCAAGCAAAGCAACATATAATACAAACATTGAGGTTTCTATTTCCCTACTTGAACTCAATGAATACTTATCCTGTTCATTTTTCAATGATTTTACTTATAATAATTTAAGTAATTAATTAACTAATTCAACAAGGTACCATTCATCAGAGTTCAGACTCAAATGTAACAAATTAACATCATATATAATAGCAGTAAAAGTAGAGAGCTTTGAAAAAAAATGCTGTCATGGAGACTAATGCTTTCTTAAGTTAAAGTATGATTTAGAAATGTCATGTAAATCCTGGTTAAATAATAGTAGCAAGCTCTTATTACAAATGTCATCATTATTCTGTCTAAATATAGTTAATATCAATTATGGCAGGTATCACAGCTATGAGTGCTATTTGATCAATCCTGATATGGTGTGGGTTGATGCAGCTGGGTCTGGCAGCTAGTACACATGTCATTATTATTCTTTCTAAACATAGTTAATATCAATTATGGCAGGTATCATAGCTTTGAGTGCTGTTTGATTAAGCTTGACATGTGTGTCTGGCAGCTGTTGTATGTTGCCATTTTTATCTATGAAAAGCTGTGGGTTGCGGCTTGTCATCAAGGTTTACTGATGCTTTTGTATTAGGAAGAGACATTTGGTGTTTTAGCCTGGATCCAGGGGGAGGGGGTGGATAAAACTGAGTTGGGATATTTTGGCAGAGAATAATTTATTTATACATCTGCTGAGTGAGAGGTGAGAAGGCTGGAAGAATGTGTTATCTCTTGTTGTGGCGGCTTGTTGGGAGTTTTTTTTTTTTTATCTGTTTGCTCTCAGTTCTTCTCCTGGCTGCTGCCTCACTGAAAGGAAGGGAACTTAGGCTTGAAGTTGCAGTGAAATGAAACTTTGCTTCAGGTGGATTGTGAGCCTCTGGTATGCAGTACAGAGACACCCTAACAGAAACAGATGCTCCAAGGTTGCTATGGTAACAGAGACAGAGTGACGATAATGCTTAATGGCTCAGAGGAGCCTCCAAGATTATTCTCGGCAATGAAGTTTTTGGTTTTAAAAATATATATATGATAAAAGGGCTGTTTTAAACCATGTGTACACATATTGATGGTCTCCCAACACTTCATTTAGCTCATTAAGTTGATTCTTGATAACAAATAAATAAATAATAAGCGCAATTTTACATTTAAAATGTATTTTGGTCCAAACACATTAAGGACTTAGATAAGAGTAGAAGTCTGAGTTATTGTGAAAGACTAAGAGCACTTAGTCTTGTGCAGTACCCTTTCCAGTGGTCTGGGAGGTGAGCTTACTCGGACGTGTTGGGCATATGGAGATAGCTGATTCTAGGGGTGTTTGAGGTTGCCAGGAAGTGCCAGAGAGTCATCAGATTTCCTTTGTGGAAATATCTTTGGGAATGGAAGGTGTGTTGAGGGGTTCACTGGCAGAGTGGCCACTGCATGGAACAGGCTGGTAAAATGGAACAGGCCAAATATTGGTTTGGATATTTTAAGAACAGCCTGGAAACATATCACCTGAACTAATGAATGGTATTCTGGCAAAACTGGATGGGCATTGTTGCCCGTGCTTGAAGTACTGATATGTGTGTATGTAAGGATGGAAATATACTTATAACAAATAAAAAACTAGAAGGGTATCATAATTTAAAGTTTATGGACTGTATAAACATGATTGGAAGGAGCTTATAATAAGAATAATCATTACAGCTTGTGGTATCTCAAATAACTAAGCAACAGCCACCCCCACACAACAGTTATGTAACGCATGATTTTAGTAAATCTAGACATAAAATATATAATCGTCATATAAAATGAAGCAGTCTGCTGAATTTAGATATTAAAAACAGGATTTAATAACATGGGCTTGTGTATAATAACACTACGGTCTTAACTTGTCATAAATCACATACACTGCATTGAACATCAAGGGGAAGCATGGTGATTTTCTTATATAAGTAAATATGTATAACAAGTCATGTAATTGCTTTAACTTGAATTGTAGTTTTTGTAACCCATCTTGATCATATATAATATTAAGTGGTTACCAAGGTAACTAATGTTTTATACATGACATCAAACTGACAAAGTTGTTCAAGAGAAACAATAGAAGCCTGAACTTGAAATGTCACAGAATGTAACACTCATATTCTGAACAAATAGTATTAAATTGACAATAGACACTCAGTTTAATAACATGGGCTTGTATATAATAACACTACTGTTTTAACTTGTCATAAATGACATATACTATATTGAACATCAAGGGGAAGCATGGTGATTTTCTCATATAAGTAAATGTGCATAAGTCATATAATTGCTTTAACTTGAATTGTGGTTTTGTAACCCATCTTGACCATACATAATACTTAAGCTGTTATCAAGGTAACTAATGTTTTATACATGACATCAAACCGATAAAGTTGTCCAAGGGAAACAATAGAAGCTTGCACTAGGAATGTCACAGAATGTAACAATCACACTCTGAACAAATAGTATTAAAATGACAATAATCACGGAGTTTAACCTTTTCTGATTATACAAAATAGAATGTTGCCATTTAAATCTAAAAAACTTTTGGTATATGCCATAAAATGGCAATTTATGAATATGGAAAGGGAACTTGTAATCATTAATCACAGTAAGTGAATTTGTTGTTTTTAACCTATAATTTCACTCATTTTATAATAAGAAATGACAGCTATAAAAATCCCTATATGTAGGAAATGGGGGGGTGGATGCACTGATAATTAAAATGCACTAACTTTCATCAATGTTCACATAAAACAAACATGGTGCTTCAAGTAAGTTAGTAACAAACAAAGTGATTACTTAAATGCTGGCAAACAATGAAATATAACTTCTGATATATCCAGTAAAATATATTGTATTATAAACTTTAGGTATAAATAGCATTACCATCTATTTATATTAAATAATAAGTTTTGAAAGACTTCATCAGTAAGGGTCAATATGTTAAATAACTGTGTGCTATAATCTTTTAGTGAGGTTTTATATATGACATATCCTACATTACTAAAATTGAATGCTTGTCATCTACCTTTCATGTAAATATTAATTGCTTATGCAATAAGTAGATAATTATATTGTATTAGAATTCTATCTAATCTACAATAGTACTATATATTTTCAAAATAATATAAATATTCCTTATTCCTATTACAAATATTCTCCATATGATAATTCAACTTATGGAGCTCAGATGTTCTGAATTGTCAAGTTATGAGTGATAATCTGATGGACTTAGCTTTATCCATCAGATTAGGAATGATTTTCATTCCATGGCTAGTTTCGGATCTTAATTTTGTTAACATTTATTAATTTAAATTTGTTATTTCACAGAACCATTTTTAGTATGCCTGACCAAAACATTACTTTATTGGTAAACACTCAAAGTATAAAACTGAGCATTTCCTTTAAAAACTCAAACATATGCTTTATAGTTATCAGAGGAAAATGTTTAATAGTCACAATAAAACAAAAAATACATAGTCTAAATAATCTAAGATGGATTTTACTTTATTATCTTTAAATACCAATAGCTTAAACAATCCTAGCAAGAGATTAAATCTACTGAAATATTTAAAACTGAACAAAGCACAAATTGTCTTCCTTCAAGAAATTTATTTCAAAACAAATGACAATTACAAATGGAATCCTAAGGAATATGTGATATTAGCGCAATCCACTTATAAGACAAAGACAAAAAGGATAACACTTTTATGGAAAACAAATGTGATTAACCCAGAAATCATTTACAAGTATGAAGATAAAGAAGGCCTTATGACATTAGTAATAGTTAAATATAATAACAGAATATGGACCCTAGCCAGTCTGTACTGGTTCCCAGGCATTGGAACAGGAACTGTTAAAAAACACTTGGATTTCATTTCATAAAAGCAGCTTAATAGTAGGAGGATATTTTAACTGTATATCTAATATTTCTGAAACTACAAATAAAAGACTGCTGTGTACATCTGCTGTATCAAAAGCTTTAAACAAGTGGGTAGAATCATTTCATCTTGTAGATACTTTCAAATTTAAAGAAGATAAATATTTAATGTTTTGCCATCAAGATCACGGATTTGGTAACCAAACTAGAATAGATAAAATATTTGCTGCCCATGACTTACACTCTAAAATCATTAATTTCTCAATCACTCCCTGCCTCTTTTCAGACTATAATTCATTGATACTAAAACTTCAAAGTGTGTACAAACCATTAATCTATAACTCCATAATTCCATCATATATAACTAAAATTAAAGAGTTCAAACATTGGTTATTATCTGAATTACAGTTCTTATCAGATATTAATTACACAACAGAGATAAATAAAATAGTGATATGGGTCTCATTAAAAGCTTGCATATGTGGTAAAACCCTAACTTGGTATAAACAAAATCAGAGAATGGGATTCTGAATTATTAGATCTACAATCCAAATGCTTGTTGTAAAAGCTGAAAAAATAAAAATCATTTGGAGATGAAAAACAAAGTAGAAGTATTAAACAATAAATAAAACGAAATTCTAACACATAAAACTAGTTTAGCTTTAGAAAAACTAAAAATTAATACCTTAGCCACTTCTCTCAAATATCTACATAATTTATCCACAAGAATCAAAATGCAATCAAAAGCTAATAACATTAAAAGTATCTTTCATGAAAAGAAAGGGAAAAATGTCTCAGATATAGGTGACATTCTTGATGCCTATGGAAATCACTATATGGAACATTTCCAAAAAATATATACATATCAATCAATTAAATCTAGATGAAAAATGTTCTAATATAAAACAAATACCAGAAAAATTAAAACTAGATCTGCAAGCACCCATATCCTACAAAGAAATTAAATTACAGATGTAATAAAAGGGAGTAAAAATAATAAAGCTCCAGGTACAGATGGCATAATTATGGAAATATATAAGCATTTTCCTTCAGAGATACTATCCTTCTTCCATAAAACTCTATTATAAATTCAGTCACAAGCTTTAATACCACGCACTTGGAGATATTCCTTAATCGCTAAAGGAAAGCAAATCCCCAAACCTCTGTACCTCATATAGACCTATATCATCATTAAATAATGACTATAAGATATTTATGACAATATTAACTAAAAGAATGAAAATGCCACTATCCAAAACAATAAATAATGATCAAACTGGATTTATATATCATAGACACACATAACAATATTAAAAGGATAATTTCTCTTATAGATTACATTAATAAAGAAAATAAAGAAACACTCATAATTGGCTTAGATATAGAGAAAGCCTTTGATTCCCTAAATTTGGATTATTTATTCAAAATCCTAATGCTATTTGAATTTCCTGCATCCTTTGTTCATCTCTTAAAGAATATATATACAGATAATTTAGCGTATGTCATTATTTCCTTTTACCTCTGAATCCATACATATAACAAAAGACATTAAACAAGGATGACCCATGTCACCGATTCTATTTGCTCTGGTTATTGAAATATTGGCAGATTCAATTCGTAACATTATAAAAATAAAAGGAATAGATGTTTATGAACAATACAATTCTAAAGTAATGCTATTTGCTGAAGCCATATTACTTACATTATCTAATGCAAAAGAGACATTAGAAGAATTCAATATATTAATTGACAAATTTCACATGACTTCAGGACTCCATTTCAATAAATCAAAATCAAAATTTTTATTTTTAAATAAAAAAAGAACTGCAGACTAAGGGTGATCACATCATATGGAAACAAGAATCTACCTTAAAATATGTAGGATTTGAGTTATGCAATGATCATAATGAATTAGTCAAAAAACTACAATAATGTCATCAATACAATTAAAATCTCTGTGGAAAAATGGAACAAAATAATATTAACATTTGAAAATAGACTACAGTTAATAAAAATGGTTTTACTGCCCAAGATCCTATATATAGCTTTTGAAATACAGCTGTTACCAGAAAGGAATATACTTAAAGAAATAAATTCATGCCTAATAACATTTTTATGGTTTCCTGAAAGAAACAGAACAGCTTTAATACATCATATTAGACCATGGAAACAAGAAGGACTACACTTTCCTGATATGGAAACATATATAAAAGCATCAATATCTAAAACAATCTCAGAATGGCTAAGTCCAAATTACTCTGCAAATTGGAAAGAAATACTAACTGTAATATCAATAAATGAATTTGATTTACAAAAAAAAAATTCAAATAACAGATAAAAACAATTTGCCATGGCACATATGTATTAGTATGCAATATAATATAACTAAACCCACTAAAACTCGTATGATTAATTATTACATTGACTCATTTAGGAAAATTATTAATGCAAATATAGATTTAAAAATCTGGTTTGATCTTTTAACACCATTTATAGTCACAATGAACTCTCCACATAAAATATATAGAGAAATTATTGATTTCTGGGAACAGAAATGATTTGTTTGTTGACTCTAATGTATCAAGAACTAAAAGTTTTAGATATGCAAGTAATAAAAACAACATACAAAATTCCACAACAAGATTGGCTAACTTTACAGAGTATTTTGTCATATTTGCATGATTTAAGTAGAATAATTCACTATTCTTCATTTAAAGAAATACCTAAATTTATGAAATACATATATGAAATCATATATAATGACACTGACATGGGGAAACAGTATTTCAAAATTTTACAAAATATTGATAACTATAAAACAACACCCAAAACCTCATATTGGAAATATATAACAAAAGGACACTCAATACAGTTAACTGAAGATATTAAAACAAATATCTTATTATCAATAAAATATGCATCCTTTACACAATACTGGAAAGTCTTTAATTGGAAATGCTTGCACAGAGCATTCTTAACCCCATACAGAATGAGTAAAATTAGTTCTTCTATAAAAGGAATATGTTGGAGATGTGGGCAAGTACACACTGCAGATTGGAACCACATTTTCTTTGATTGTGTTAAAATTAAGCCATTTTGGAATGGTATTAATAACTTTCTACAAGCTTTATTTAATGAATAATTTTATTTAACTAAAGCTCTTATATTACTAAATGTGAACGAAGGTCCTCATTTGAATAGGTCAAACATGTATCTAGTATGGATTATACTTACAATTTTAAGGAAGTGTATAAAAAGAAGATGGAATACAAACACAATACCAACTTTGGAAGACTTCTACAGTCTACTGAAGACCACAGCATTATTGGAAATTAAAATTAAAGAATTAAGAATTTATCCAAAACAATTTATCAACAACCCTTAGGGAAAAGTCTTATCGTTGATTGACACAATGCAATAATTGTTCAAACACTCTGATAATGGATTGCACATACTTATAAAATAACTGCATACATTAAGAAAATGCATGCTAATGGAAAACGTATTATTCTAGCGGTTATCTAAGTCTATGAGAGAAATATTTAAAATCTGTTCCTGATTTTGGTTCTTTAACCCCCCCCCCCATTAATTTTGGCTTTGTCCAGGATTCTTAAGCAAAAGTTGAAATGTGTGCAGAGGATTATAGTCAGTCACTAATGCCAGACATTAAAGTTTCATGCTTCTGTTCTTCAGAAAATGCAGGTTCTATTAAAATGTTAAGTGCAAAAGTAATGTTTAAAATAGCCCTGTGTTTTGAGCCTTCATTACCTGTTATTTTTGGCTTTGCCCAAGATTCATGAGGAAAGAAGTTGATCTGTAATCTTCAGAAACTCTCACATAGGTACTTCTATGGTAACTGTGAGCTTAGTCAGCCAGAAAAAGATGATTTATTACACAGATCATCTTTCTTCAACTGCCTAACCTTGTGGTTACCTTAGAAACATCAGTGCAAATGTTTCCATGAAATTGCTATTTTATCAGGAGTTTCAGGGAACATTGGGCAGCTGCTGAAACTAGGGGTGCTCTTGCCCTTCTTTAAGCTAGAGTTCCAGAACCTGTGCTTAAATGGCAGATTCATCTTAAAGCTTATTGGAAACCTGGACTCAATTGGACGTGCTCCATTCAGAAGAATCTTGAGTTAAAGAAACTGGACCACGGTAACTTTTACTAAAAGAAGCACAAGGTTTTGTTTTTCTATTTCATGGCTTTACTTGAGTTTAATCTTCATATTTATCTTTAGTACTAGATGTTTAATGTTATATATATATGTATATATATATATATATATATATATATATATATATATATATATATCCCAAGAAACCATCTCCAACATCATTAAATGATTATCGGCCAATTGCACTTACCTCAGTAGTAATGAAGTGTTTCGAAAAAATGGTCAAGGATCACATAACATCCTGTCTACCTGCTACATTTGATCCTTTTCAATTTGCATACAGGCCAAATCATTCTACTGCAGATGCCATAGCCTTAACACTTCATCACACCTTGGACCACCTGGAAAATAAGGACTGTTATGTACGCATGCTGTTCATAGACTTCAGCTCTGCCTTCAATACAGTAATTCCACAACAACTGCTGTCTAAGCTGAGTAATCTAGGCATAGAAAACAAAATATGCAACTGGATCCTCGACTTCCTGACTGAAAGGCCACAAATAGTTAGAGCTGGAAAACATCACTCAAACAGCATCACCCTAAACACCGGGGTCCCACAAGGTTGTGTACTCAGTCCACTTCTTTTCACAATTCAAACACATGACTGTACAGCTAAGCATCATTTAAACAGAATCATCAAATTTGCAGATGACACCACAGTAATCGGCCTTATCAAAAAGGAAGATGAGGGAGCCTACAGGGAGGAGGTATCCCAACTTGTTCATTGGTGCACTGACAACAACTTAGCACTAAATGTTGGGAAAACCAAGGAAATCATCATCGATTTTAGGACGGTAAATAAGCCACACACCCCTAACATCATCAATAGTGCCACAGTGGAGATAGTTAATAGCACCAAATTCTGAGGGATACATATCTCACAAGACCTCAGTTGGGCCAGAAACACTTCCTACTCTATAAAGAGAGCCCAACAACGTCTCCACTTCCTTAGGAGACTTCGTAGAGCTAACCTTCCTCCACAGGTCCTACTTAGCTTCTACAGAGCCACAACTGAGAGCGTACTGACAAACATCATTGTCTGGTATAGAAATTGCTCTCAAGCTGATCGGAAGGCATTGGATAAGATCATTAAACATACTACAAAAATCATTGGCTCCAACCTTCAGTCCCTACAGGACATATATTCAAACAGATGCTATGGCAGAGTCTGAAAACTACTGAGGGATATACATCATCCAGCCTATGGACTGTTCAAACTCCTGCCAACAAGAAAGCATTACAGAAGCATTAGATGCAGGACATCCAGATTCCATAACAGCTTCTTCCCACGTGCTATCAGACTGCTGAACAACAAACCCATAGCCTAACCTGCTAAATGGGTAAACAAACATTATTCATGGGCAATATGTCATTGTTATCTACATAGCTCACTTTACACTTTATACTTTATTGTGTTTATTTTTAGTATCTTATTTTTGATTTCTATTTCAGTATTTTTAAATTATTATTAATCTTCCTTCTGTAAACTATAATTCTTATGGTATGAGCCCGAGTATCAAAATTTCGTTCAGTGACACGCACTTTTTCCTCTGTGTTGACCTGTATGACAATAAAGTTTACTTTGACTTATATATATATGAACTACCACATCAGTACATGCTAGCATAGTGAGATCTGAAGAAGCCCTTCAAGTTATTAACAAAAAAGGGAGAAAGCACTTTAAAATAATATTTTTGGGTAAGCACAAATTGAGGCAGAGCATTTCACTTACAACTTCCTTTAAGTGTAACTTGAACATTCACCACTGTTTGTGTGTGTGTCTATATATATTCATATATATATATATATATATATATATATATATATATATATATATATATATATATATATATATATATATATATATATATATATATATATATATATATATATATATATATATATATATATATATATATATATATATATATATATATATATATATATATATATAGATATAGATATATATATATATATATATATATATATATATATATATATATATATATATATATATTTTTTTTTTTTTTTTTGACATCGCCGAAACTTCAGATTCACGAACAACCAGACTTCTGAAGGATTTGACATGGCAATTAACAAGGGAAGCAACAAGGGGACATTGCCCGTTTCCCCACTGTAGGGTGATCCTGGAGTTGCTATATTAAGTTTGGGTGTGTGGAGGCCAAGGCCCCCGCCTGGGTAGGTTTGAGGTAGTGCGGTGTGTTTCATTGCAAGATGGTGGCCAGTTGGATAATTAACTTGTGAAATCCTTCTGCATTCCAGTCATTCATGAATTCATGACACTGAGGTTTCAGTGATGTTGTCTCATTCATTTCATCTTTGGTAATATATACATCGTTATATAGATATATAGATATAGATATAGATTTATATACATAGATATAGATATATGGTTTATTATCATAATCTCAAACATCAAAACACATTTTATACAAAAACACCGAAAATAATTCAGAATTCCTGAATATTAATTAGGTAAACATGTCGAAAACATGTCAATTCAAAATGATTGAACCAACAGCTTCTACATTTCAGAATGTTTACCTGCTGATACTTACCTGCCTGCTTCCCAGCAGTACAAATGTATGCAGTTACATACTGTACATCACTTTAATTCACATTTTTGTAAGGGCAAGCCTCCCTCACCCCCTTCAAATTATATATTCCAACTCTGAGATTGCACAATAGTGAGGAAAAGGGTAAATTTCCCAGTCTGTTCTGTACTGCAATCTCTATTTGTGACATCAACCTCATATGAGCGAATGCACATTGGCATTCACTAAAGGACATTCATAGACTTGCAATTCGGCAAACACGAGAATCAGCCAACACACACACACATACACACCACACACACACACACACACACACACACACACACACACACACATATATATATATATATATATATATATATATAATTTATATATCTATATCTAATCTATATATATATATATATATATATATATATATATATATATATATATATATATAATCTATATATATATATATATATATATATATATATATATATATATATATATATATATATATATATATATATATATATATATATATATATATATATATATATATATATATATATATATATGTGTGTGTGTGTGGGTGTGTGACCAAATGTCCAATGTTTTGGAACCTCGAAACAATAAAAAAAACCACAAAAAAAATACAATAAAACAACTTACTTTTACGTTCTGCCCCCCCACACACCATGCTACTTAAATATACCAACTCCGAGATCACTCTACAGAAAGAAACATGGGAAATCCCGGGTTCCACACTATATGGCAGTCTCCATAGAATGTGTTTGGAGTTCCAAAACTTCAGACATAACCTTTATGGTCTTCGGAGTTTTGGAACTTCGACAAAATGATAGGGATCCACACACCACACACACACACACAAACACACACATGTATATATATCTATATATATATATATATATATATATATATATATATATAAAATATATATATATATATATATGTATAGATATATATACAATGAGATTTGGGAACCGCAGTCAATTGAGAGTGACAGCATCAACTTACAGTTTGCAAAGAGGCAGTTGTGTGAACCCAAATACATTGACTAGACTACATTGAATGGGTAATGTAATTCGAGCATTTGAGTTTGGAATTTTGAGCAGAGATTGCAGTTCAATGAGGAACAGGGAGTTTACCAATTTCTTCATTGTAGTGCGAGCTTGACGTTGGGATATATAATTTGCAGAGGGTATGGGGGGTGCAAGGGGGTATAGCCTGCCCACAAAATAGTAAAATTAACGTACCATTGACTGTAGAGTGTAACGGAACATTAATGCGCTTAGCATGGGTGACTGACGTCACCTCCTGCTATGTTGAAAACATCGAACTACGTATGTTGATGTATTCATTTTTGACTTGGTTTAATTTTGAACATGCTGAAATCAACATTTCGTGTCGACATCCTAAACAGTCGACCAAAGCTAATTCGGAATGCCAATAGTAAACCATATAGAGATATGTATATATATATATATATATATATATATATATATATTATATATATATATATACATATATATATATGTATGTGTAGATATTTATGTATATAGATGTATATAAATGTGAAAATAACCAATCAGAACAAAATTAGGGTCATGCTGCCAAATGCTAAGTGCTTATGCCAAAAACTGCACTCCCTGGAAGCACTTTTATCACTAAAAGATGTAGATGTCTCTGCAGTCACAGAAACCTGGTTTAAGGCCTCAGAGAGTACCCCATCCCTACAAGGGTGCAATGTCTTCCACACCTTTAGACCGCAGACTGAATGTGTGAAAACTGAAGGAGGCGGTGTTTCAGTCTATAATAGAGGTAAATTCACCTCCCGTTTAGTTAGACTGCACAACTCCATGGAGTTACTCCAGGTCCAGGTTAAGGTGGATAAGACAACCATTCAAGTCTTAGCCAGTCATAGACCCCATTCATGGATCATGACACCCACAAAGCCTATTTAAGCAAACTGAAAACATCCAAATTTTAGCGAACACACTGGTTATGGGGGATTTCAGTTATCCCACCATCATTTGGGAAACCTACACTAGCTCAAACTCGCTAGCACAAAAGTTCCTTAATTTTGTGAATTCAAATGCTCTCAAAGAAGTTTTCCATACCCTGAAAAGAGGAGCAAACATTCTAGATCTGGTCCTCACCAACATGTCAAACAGGTGCACTGCTGCAACTGTTGGACACTCAGTTAAAACCGACCACAAATCAGTCACTTTCGAACTGACACTAACACCATAACTCACAAATGGTGAAATCAAATAAAAAAATTTCACCAAGGCAAAATATACTCTCCTAGGTAAAGGTGTAAATGCATTCCAAGCCCCACCCCAAGCTGGAAGTGGTAAGTACACTGAAGCTTTCACTAAAGCCCTGTACAATCACTTGCATAAGTGTAAAAACTCATCTGTACCAGAAAGAATCAAAGCCAGAATCACAAGTAAAAACAAGCTGCCATGGTGGATATCCAGCATCAACAAACTCTATAATAAATGCAAAACATTGGTGCCCAAGAAATCAAAGGCAAGATCTCAACAATGGAAAAGCACCCTCCTCAGCCTCAACAGGCAAATAAGACAACTTGTCAAATCATCCAAGAGCTCCTTTGAGAGAAACCTAGCAAGTACTGCCAAGGGTAACCATAAGGTGTTTTACAGCTACGTACGTAGCTTAAAGGCTAGGACCCAAGCATGTGCAGAACTAGTGGCCAATGGTATTACACACATACTGACTGCACAGAGATAGCAAACGTGCTACTGGATAGGTTTGGTGAAAATTTCACTCCCTTATCCCTTTCTAACTTACGACAAACCCTCCTCCAAACTTCACCCCACCCTACACATCTGAAAAGCAAGTCCTGAAAGTCCTGCCCAATGCAGAAAACACAGCCTGTCCCAGCCTGTCTTCTAAATAGGCTAACAGATGAAGTAGCATCACCACTAAGTACCCTTTTTAATCACAGGCTAACCACAGGCCTTGTTCCTGCAGAATGGAGAACAGCTGCAGTTATGCCCCTCCACAAAGGTGGCCTAGCAACAGAACTGGGGAATTACAGACCTATAATCCTGACCAGCCTCATCTGTAAGACCATGGAAAGTATCATTATGACCTCATAAATAAAGACACAGGTGACCTCCAAACCCTGGACCCTACTCAAGTCGGCTTCATGAAGGGCATATCCTGCCTGTTAAATCTGGTGGATTTCTTTGAAAGTGTGACCAAGGCCATTGATAAGAGCAAATCTTTGCACACAGCATACCTTGTGTGAAGGTCACCAGCCCAGCCAGATATTTTTTGTAGATAATTCTGTCATTTGTAAGTATTAATGGAAGCCACAGGCTTGTTCTCTTAAATGTGAAAAGACTGCATTGGCTATTGAACTGCAAAAATGCACACTGTTGTAAGAAAGCTAAGTTAAGCATTTCATGACTGTCTTTGATATTAAAATTCTGAGCCGATATGTCTAGAGGGAGGAATCCTGCCAATTTGTTTAAGACCAGAGTTAATGGCTAGAATTTGCATGTATAAATGTCCTTTATTGCTCTGGTTTCTGACCAGGTGTAACGAATGTAAATGTAGCTTCTTTTAGTCTGGGAGCACCAGAAAAGAGTGAAGAATGATGTCATGTGATATCAATAGATGTAAGTTATTTAAAACTGTGTTTTCTCTTAGAAATAGCTAGGAAATATGAAGATTAGACCAGTTTGTTTTTCTGTGATATCAGAACTTTTCTATGGTATTATTTTAAATGATGTCTCTGTGATCTCTAAACTCTTGACTAGCACTGTGCAGTAAGAAGTATTGTCTTGCGTTTTTATTATTTATTATTAAATACTTTTAAACCTTTCAACTGTTGCTGTTTTGTGTAGAGCTAATTTAAGCTCTAAGAGTACATTGCATGTATATAGTGATGCTGTACCAAGTCACTCCAAATAAGTCTCGACTATTAGGTTCATAGGTTCATAGGTAGGTACTAGGCTATCAGACCAAGGGCCTACGTAAGCCTAGCCAACAAGGCTCCCTGGCTTACGCCACCCAAGAAAGTTATTTTCCTGTGCCACTGTCAAGCAGAGACACAGAAGTGATCCCCGGTTTGTATTTCCTATTTCCCATCCACTCATCAAGATTGTTCTTGAAGAGTGCTAATGAAGAACTTTGCTTGACATAGATGGGTAGCCTGTTCCAGAGTATGGGAAGTCTCTGGGACAGGAATCTATCCCTCCAGCATGTCCTGTTTATTGTGTTGACAACGTTTAGGATCCTAGAGCGTGTAGCTTGGAGGGATTTCTTTAGGTGCAGCATGTCCAACAGCTCTGGGTTTGACATAGCTTTATATGTTAGGCAGAGATCACCTCAGAATAGGCTATATCCTACGGAATAAAGTTGGAGTTTTTTGAGACGATCAGTGTAGGGCATTTGTTTGAGGCCATTAATCTTCTTTGTGAGGTACTTCTGTGACCATTCCAGCTGCTGCATGTCTTGTGAGGTACATTCCAAAAGGGGCATTGTACTCTATAATGAGTCTAATGAGTGTCGAGTAGAGGGGAACAATGACCTCTTTTTTCCTGGATGAGAACCCTTTTATAATGAGGTGTACCACATTGAAGGACTGCCTGACTACTGTGGTGATTTGACTACCAAAGGAGAGACTACTGTGCACCTGGATCACAAGGTCTCTTATCACACATTCGGTGTTAAGTAGATTGCTGCCTATGTGGTAGTTAATGGTTACAGAGTTTTTATCAAAGGCAATGACACTGCAATTTTTGGCATTGAACTTAAGGCCATGGCTCTGACACCAGTCATCTGTCTCAGCAAGGCCGTTCTGTAGGATGTCCACATCATCTGGGGACTTGACTATGGCTCCTAGTTTGCAGTCATCTGCAAAATTCATTAGCCAGAGGCCTTCTGTGTTAGCCCATACTTCAGAGAAATAGATACCAAACAGGAGAGGTCCCAGGACTGAACCCTGTGGTACTCCACTTGTCACAGGTTTGAGGTCAGATTTGGAGTCTGCAACTTTTACAGTGTGGATTATGTCAGTGAGCTAGTTGGCAACCCATCTTGTGATGTAGGGATTTATACCTAGTTTAGTGAGTTTAGCTGTAATTCCAGAATGGGGGATAGTGTCAAAAGCCTTGGCGAGGTCAAGATAGGCTGTGTGAGCCACCTTACCCTCATCTATGGCTTTGGTGACTGCCTCAAAGAAGTTGATCAGGTTCAGAAGGCAAGATCTGCCTTTCACAAACCTGAACTGGGTGGGATTCAGAGTTTGGAGGTTACCAATGTCTTTGTTTATGAGTTCCATGATGATACGTTCCATGGCCTTGCAGACCAGGCTCGTTAGGCTAATAGTGAGATAGTTCCCGGGATCAGTGGTGGTTCTCCCTTTGTGGAGTGGGATAACTGTTGCTGTGTGCCATTCAGTGGGCACAAAGCCTGATGCGAGGCTATTATTGAACATGGTTCTTAGGTGGGGAGCGAGTTTGTTCTGAAGTTCATGTAAAACGCAGCCTGCGATGTTGTCTGGCCCCATGGATGCTGTGTTTTTGGCTTTAGAGAGTGCAGCTTTTACCTGCATAGTTGTGATTACAGGGACTCTGCATTTTTCCTGTATAGATATGGGCTTTTTAGAGGGTGGGGGGGGGGCAAGGTTAGCACTGAACCTATCTGCCAGGATGTTGGCATTATTAGTTGTTTCAGTAATTTTCGTGATGTTATGCTGTAACTCAGAGCAGATCTGGGTGTTGCCATTGAGATTCTTGACATAGCTATAGAATGCTTTGTGGTTGTCCTTAGAATTAGTGGCAATTTTGTTTTCATAGCTAGCTTTGGAGGATCTTATAAGGGATCTCAGCTTCTTACTGAGGCTGACCAGGAAGCTCCTCCACTCATGGGATTTTACTCTCTTTTGCAACAGTTTCTTCCTTCTAATGTACAGTTTGTTTATGGCAGGGGACCACCAGATTGGCTTCCTTTTTTTGCAGGATAGCATCTTGGTTCTGTTTGGGATAGCACGATCCATGCACTCATTTAAGTGCTTATAGAGTGCATTTGTGTAGGATTCAGCAGTTGTAACTGTATTGTCCATCTGCATGGGTGTCATGAAGTTCACCACTTCTGTCTTAAGAAGCATGAAGTTGGGTTAGGAGAAATCTTTTACCGTGGTTTCCTTAATGGAGGGTGGGGGGCAGGATGTGGATATCAAGAGTGATTCGCTTATGGTCGGATCGGACCAATGAGGAGTTGACTTCAGGTGTGGAACACCAGTCACTCATGTTGGTAATGACTAGGTCTAGGATATTGTTTGCCCTGGTGTGGGTGTGGATAAGTTGATCCAGGGCATTGGAGTTTATGAATTCCAGAAAGCATTGAGCTAAGGAGTTGGTACACAAGTAGTTTTCCAAGTTAATGGTGGGGTAGTTGAAGTCACCCATTATTAGGGTGTTTGGTTGAACCCTAATATTTTCTAGTATATCAAGAAAAGAGGAGTGTGAATCCTGGGGCATGGTGGGGGATCTATAGCAAGCTACAATTTGGATTGAGTTTTGCCCAGAGTTAGTTGCACTTGGATAACCTTGGATACATTATGCTGAGCAACTAGCCTGGAGGTGTGGATATCCTTAATGAATATGGACACACCTCCACCTTTGGTGTTTCGGTCTTGGTTACATGGCTGAAAAGTGTGGTATGAGTTATAGCCTGGTAGTGCAGGGGTGCTCCCTGAAGCCTTGAACCAGGTCTCAGTCACTGCACAGATATCAATGTTCTCCATTTTAAGGAGTGCCTCGAGTGAGTGCATTTTGAGATTTAGACTTCTAGCATTGAATAGCATTACCCTCAGTTTTTGATTGCCTGTTCCTGTTATGCTGGTGAATTTGCCATTGGAACCTTGCCTAAAAAAAGGCACTATAGGGGTGGCAAGAGCCTTAGCCAGTATTTGGAATCCCAGGGGGACAGGTGCAGGCCATCTCTGGCAAAGCATCGTGGTCTGTCGACCATGTCATCCCAAGAAGACTGATTCTGGATCCCCTTAGAATGACACCAGAAGCTTAGCCAATTTTTGAAGTCAATCATTTGATCCTTGCACTGTGGTATCATTCTGGGTGATGGCAGAATGCTACTCAGGGCTAGGGTCATACTGGCCTGGGCTACAAGATCGGAGAGCTCTTCCATGTCTCTTTTCATGTAGTCCAGGAAGGTACATCTCAGGTCATTCACACCAACATGGACAATGACAAATTCATATTTGTACTTGTTGTGGAGTGACCTGAGTGTGTGGGTTATGTGGCAGATCCTGGCACCCGACAGGCAGCTGACAGTAACCTTCTTGTTTAGCCTGGTGAGTGGGATATTAGTGTGCCTGACTATAGAGTCATCTATGACTAGTGTGTTGCGTATGTTGTTTTGCCTTATTGGCTGTGGTTGAGTGGCACACTGAGTCTGTGGGCTATGTGTCATTTGGTTGTGTTGCTGGATGGAGGTTGCTTGTGTTTCTGCTTGGAGGTCTCTGTTGCTTAGACAGATTATTATTGAGAGCATCCGCGAATGTTCTTGTTTTACTATGTGTGGATTTTGGTGGTGTAGATTTAATGAGACTATGTGATGAGTGTGGTGTGGTGCAAATCTTTACCTTCTCCTCTTGACTGTCAAGTTTAGTCTTGGTTGAAGAGAGCTTTACCTCCAGTTTGGCTAGATAAGTGCATCTCTCACAGGTTGTAGTGTTGGGTGGTAGGAGGAGAGGGTTGTCTGTGTACATGAGGCAATTTCTTCATTGCCTCAAGATGCCCAGGTTCATCAGATAGACAAGAGAGAACACTGGAAGCTGACCCTTGGACATGCCTGAATAAAAATCTATTTTTCTCTAGATAAGTGAAGAAAGTGAGTCACACTTACCATTTGGATAATAATATTCCGCAGTAATAATTGGACACCCTTCATAAGGACATTTGAGTAGCTGATAAATATTAGTGGGTGGTGGCAGTGATTTTACTGTATAGTCTGGGTAAAAGGGCCACAGCTGGAGAACCTGTGCCAGCCTTCCCCAGGAGTGTCTGTGTGGTTGTATAAACTCTTATCTCAAAGTGTGTGTGTGTCAGCTGCTTGGGCAGGGACACAAAGCACTGGCTGGAGAGAGAGGGTGCTGGAGGTTTTAGCTGGCCTACTGGGCCAAAATCTGGACCCTATAGCTGTGCCAGTGGGGAGTCTTATTGGGGACCTGGAGAGAATGGGAGAAACCAGCCCCAGACTGACTGCAATCTCTATGTGCTCTTAAGGGAACTTGTACTTTACTGTGTGTGTATTTATTATCCTTTCCCTATATGGATGCCCCTCGCTGGTGTCAGTGGTGAGGATTGAGGCTCCTTGATTGCTGGGCAAGTGCACAGGCATCACATATTAATTGGTGGCAGTGGTGGGATATCCACACTACATTATAATTTGTTGGCAAAGACCAATTGGCTTGTAGTGGTGTGGGTAGAGTGAATTCCTGTAGCTTGTGTACAGTGAGCACTGAAGGTGCTTTGTACTCTAAATCAGTCATACAGTGAATACTCAGAGTTCAGATCACAATTGTTTTATTTCTTTTGTTAGCTTAGTTAGTCAGGGAGAGCAGGCAGCATGTCAGCAGAGGAGTATGGAAAGCTGACAAGAAGCCAGCCTGCTGAGATGTGTCAGACTAGGGGACTGGTGCATGGAAACCTGACTGAGGCAGACCTGATTGCAGCATTGGTCACAGCTGCATCAGGAAACAGCAACTAGGAGGATGAACAGACTGGCAGTGGAAATGTACCACCCACAGAGAATGGACAGCTCAACTTTTCTGCAAAGGACTTAAAAATCCATCTGGAGCTAAAGAGACCTGAGTTGGAGGCCAGGTGTTTGGAAATAAAAGCAGCTGAGAGACTGAGATGTCTGTAGGCTGAGGAGAATGAGAAACTGCTATGCCTGAAAGTTGAGGAAAAAGAGAAGCAGAAGCAGCATGAGAGGGAGATGCTGACTCTTTGCTAGAGTCATGGAGGTAATGGAGAAGGGAGTAATTGAATCCCAGAAGCAAAAAAGTCAGTAAATGTATTCTGCAGTTTAAAGAAGGGGATCATTTTGATAGTTTCATTCATATGTTTGAGAGGGTATGTAAACAGTATGATGTTGACCAAAGACTCTGGGTATGGTTCCTGACCTCCTTACTCAAAAGTAAAGCTGTAACTGTGTTGTCTAAACTTGCTGATCATGAATGTTTTGATTATTCTGTTGTCAAGAAATGTCTGTTGTAGTTATTTAAGCTAACAACTGAAACATATAGGAAAAAAGTTTCATGAGCATACACAAGGCAAATGAAAGTATGTGTGAATATGTTGCTAAACTGAGCACTTATTTTCATACATAGGTGAGTGGATGTCAGGTCACTACTTTTGAATGGCTGGCAGACCGTTTGGTGTGAGAACAAGCCCTTAGCACTTTCCCTGAAGACATGAAGATATAGTTAGCTGATAGACAATGTGCCACTTCAGATGAGTTGGGGGAGAAGAGAGACCTATACCTAGCAAGCAGGGCATCCTGGCACAGGAAAGGGACCCCCAGTACTGCTCATGGGTCTAAAGGAACCCATGGTATGCAGCATAGACTGCCCCAACAGAATCTGCCAGTAGCAGGGGAAGCCACTAGTCCAGGTACACGTCAAGGATCTAGGGTTAAATGTTTTGAATGCGACCAGTGGGGCCATGTGGCATACAGATGTCCATGGAGGCAAGGTGGGGAACAAAAGGTGAGAGAGCCAGTAAGTGGGGAAGACATAATGCCAATAGTAGGTTGTCTTGAGACAACAGGAGTACTGAAATACCATCCTGCAGATGTCCTGATAAGGAAGGATTTGGATGGGGCAGTGCCACGTGCTTATGCAGTTACATGCAGTCAAGCTAGGAGACAAGCATGTGGGTCTGGTAGCCTGGGAGAGACCCAGACTGACTGCATACTTGCAGCCAGGACTGGTGAGGTGGTTACTTCACAGAGGGAGCTACTCTGTAACAGTGAAACTGAAGGTGAGCCATAGCTGCTTGTGGGTACTAATGTTCCCTTGGACAGAGTGACTGTAAAGGTAGAGGTGAGTAGTAGTACCCAGGCTGACAGTGAGGCACCACTGTCAGAGGATGCCAGACTTCCTGTGGAAGGGGAGCTGGGAAGGGTTTCAAAGAGAGAGTTGAGACGCATTCAGCTCTCAGACCCTACATTGCAAGGCCTGAGGCAGGTAGCTAGTGAGGCACCTGATTCTCAAGGGAATGTGAATCAGTATACTGGGACAAAGGGTTACTGTGTAGAGTGTGGACCCCTGAGGGAGGGCTAGAAGGTGAGAGGATACAGCAGTTGGTAGCACCTGGAGCCTACTGTCTTGTGCCTCTAGCCATAGCCCATGATATTCCATTTGCAGGTCATATGGGCATAAAATGTACAAAAAGACGTATTGTGCAGAACTTCTACTGGCTTGGAATTTCCAGAGATGGTACTGCAGGACCTGTGAGCAGTGCCAAAAGGTAGGTAAAACAGGAGACAAGGAGAGAGCTCCTTTGATGCCTTTGCCTGTGATTGAGGAGTCATTTTAAAGGGTAGCTATGGATATCATGGGGCCTCTGAGTACCCCAATTTCCACAAGGAAAAAGTATAACCTAGTGGTAGTGGATTACGCTACACATTACCCTGAGGCAGTTGCTCTGTCCTCCTTTGAGGCAGAAAAGATGGCAAATGTTTTGTTAGAGATTTTCAGCAGGGTAGGTTTCCCAAAAGAAATACTGACTGACAGAGGTGCCAATTTTATATCAGATCTACTGGCTTATCTGTGAAAGCGCTGTGGAGTGAATCACCTGAAGACCACCCCCTACCATCCCCAGACTAATGGTCTTGTTGAGAGGTTAAACTCTACAATCAAGTCCATGCTACGGGCATTTGAAGACCAGTTTAAGAGGGAGTGGTACAAATATATGCCCCATCTGTTGTTTGCTTACGGAGAGGTTCCCCAGGAATCCACAGGGTTTTTACCCTTTGAGTTGTTGTATCAGCATAGGGTGAGGGAACCTCTAGATTCAATTCATGATGAGTGGGAAGGTGAGTGTGAATCTCACAAGGAGTCTGTTATGACATATGTCCTAAACCTCAGGACAAGGCTCAGGGAACTCATGGGCTTGACCCAGGAGAACCTGACAGAAGCCCAACAACAGAAAAAAGTGTGGTATGACAGGAATGCTCGAGCTAGAGAGTATGCTGTAGGGAAGCAGGTAATAGTTCTCATTCCTGTCAGACACAACAGGCTACAAGCAGCTTGTGAGGGACCATACAAGGTGATAAGAAAGGTAAGTGATGTTAACTACATGGTGGAACTGGTAGGCAGGAGACAGGGGCACAAATTGTACCATGTTAACATGATGAAACCTTACTATGATAGGCAGGCCCTTGTGCTGAGCATTTCAAGTGGATTACAGGAGGAGTCTGAGGGAGATCTAGTGACTGATATCCTCAGTGAGGCTCAGATTGACTCCTCAGTGGAAGGGTTTGTAATGTCCCAACAGCTATCTCCTAACCAAGTTCGAGAAATCCAAGCAGTGTTACAGGAGTGTGGGGACATTTTCACTGGGATGCCAGAGTGCACCCACCCGGTGCAGCACCAGGTGGATACAAGACCCCAAAGTCCTATTAGACAGGCCCCTTATAGGGGGCCTGATAGTCAAACAGACTCTGAGGGAGGAGATACAGGAAATGTTGGAACTAGGGGTGATTCAAGTGTCCAGCAGTCCTTGGGCATCCCCAGTGGTGCTGGTGCCAAAGAAGGATAGCAGCACCAGGTTCTGTGTGGACAACAGCAAATTAAATAGTCACACAGAGTCAGAGGTTCACCCTATGCCTAAGGCAGATGAGGCCTTAGAGCAGCTGGGGAGGCTAAGTATCTTACAACCATTAATCTTACCAAGGGTTACTGGCAGGTGCCCTTGACTTCCAGTGCTAGACAGAAGTCAGCTTTTGCGACTCCTTTTGGCTTGTATGAGTTCACAAAGATGCCCTTTGGGATGAAAAATGCCCCAACAACTTTCCAGAGGATGGTAGATCATATTCTAGCAGGAGCAGGAGGGTTTTCCCTTGCTTACCTAGATGACATTGTCATCTACAGCAATTCCTGCCAAAAGTACCTTCAACATGTCAGGGAAGTGATGGGTGGACTACAAAGGGCAGGGTTCACCATTAAGCCCAGCAAATATCAGGCCAGTATGGCAGAGGTCTCCTACCCAGAACATAGAGTGGGGAGTGGTAAGATCAGGCCAGAACCTGCCAAAGTAGAAACCATTCAGGCATGGTCTGTACCTGTTACCAAAATGCAGGTGAAGGCATTCTTAGGGACAGCAGGGTACTACAGAAAGTTTGTTCCCAGTTATAGTACCATAGATGCTCCCCTCACAGACCTGGCAAGGAGGAACAGAGCCAGCCAGCAAAATGCCAAGTGGCTAAAATGGAACCTAGAGTTGCAAGCATATGATATGTCAGTGCAGCACCATAGTGGGATTAGCAATGCCATCACAGATGGGCTGTCAAGATAGAGAAAGGGGTAAGGTGTACTCAGCTAGACCTAACCCTCTCAAGTAATGTTTTTCAAGGGTCACTTGAAAAACTAGATTGAGTTCTCCGGGAGGGGGGGGGTGTGTGAATATAGGTGAAGGCTGCCAGCCTAGCCAGATAGAATTTTGTAGATGATTCTGTCATTTGTAAATATCAATGTAAGCCACATGCTTGTCCTCTTAAATGTGAAAAGAATGCATTGGATATTGAACTGCAAAAATGTAACTAATATAGCTAAGTCAAGCATTTCATGACTGTCTTTGATGTTAAAATTTGGAGCCAATATGTCTAGAGGGAGGCATCCTGCCTATTGCTTTAAGACTAGAGTTAATGGCTAGAATTTGCATGTATAAATGTCCTGTATTGCTCTGGTTTATGAACAGGTGTAAAGAATGTAAATGTAGCTTCTGTCAGCCTGGGAACACCAGAGAAGTGTGAAGAACTATGCCATGTGAAGTAGCTCTGTGTTATCAATTTAAAGAGAGAGAATCAGAGAGCTCAGAGCATTTTGTCTTGAAAACATCCAACATCACCAGCACTGCTTTGCTCTAGATGTAAGTTTTCTAGAACTGTGTTTTCTCTTAGAAATAGCTAGGAAATAGGAAGATTAGACCAGTTTTTTTTTCTTTGATATCAGAACTTTTCTATGGTATTATTTTAAATTATTTCTCTGTGATCTCTAAATTATTGACTAGCACTGTGTAATAAGTATAGTTTTGTGTTTTTATTATTATTAAATATTTTAAACCTTTCAACTGTGGCTGTTTTTTGTAGAGCTAATTTAAGCTCTAAGAGTACATCGCATGTATATAGTGATGTTGTACCAAATTACTCCAAGTAAGTCTTGACTGTTAGGTCACACTTACCATTTGGATAATAATATTGCACAGTAATAATTGGAGACCCTTCATAAAGGCCTTTGAGTCGCTGATAAGTAGTGGGCGGTGGCAATGATTTTTACCATATAGTCTGTGTAAAAGGGGCACAGCTGGAGAACTTGTGGCCAGCCTTCCCCAAGAGTGTCTGTGTGGTTGGATAAATTCTTATCTCAAAGAGTGCGTGTGTGTGTCAGCTAATTGGGCAGGGACACAAAGCACTGGTTGGACATAGAGGGTGCTGGAGGTTTTAGCTTGCCCACTAGGCTAAAATCTGGACCCTATAGCTGTGCCAGTGGGGAGTCTTATTAAGGACCTGGAGAAAGGGAGAAACCAGCCCCAGACTGACTGTGTTCTCTGTGTGTCTTAAGGCAAATTCTACTTTACTGTGTGTGTATTTATTATCCTTTCCCTATATGGATGCTCCTCACTGGTGTTAGTGGTGTGGATTGAGGCTCCTTGATTGCTGGGCCAGTGCATGGGCATCACACCTTGACTTGGCAAAGGTTTTTGACACAATCCCATATATATATATATATATATATATATATATATATATATATATATATATATAGGTTTACTTGAAATGTCTGAAATACCACTTACCTAAATCTGAAATATCCGAGATGAAAATAGCAAACTTGCAAAACACGAGACATCATATGAAAGAATTGTTTTACAGGGAAATCGAACAATATATGTATATATATATATATATATATATATATATATATATATATATATATATATATATATATATATATATATATATATATATATATATATATATATATATATATATCAGGAAATAATCTGTTTTTATATAACATTGTAATTAAAGACATTTACTATTTCTCTCAAAACTCATGTTTCCAGGTATTATGTTTTTCCATTGTCTTTGTAAATAGGAGCACAGCTAGAGTAGCATTCAAATTTAAATTTGCAGCCAATGTTGTATAACATGCAGCTGCAAGTTATCAATTTCAGTATGTAGCTATGAAAAATAGTAAAAAAATGTTTAGCAATTCCATGGAGATCTGCTGAAAGCATCCTAGCTCACACCAGATGGATCTACTCTAAGTTCTCAAGTCCAGGCTCCTTGAAGGCTACAGTCCTGCAGCCAGGGGTTCAAGCATGTTGCAGCTCACACAGTATGCCACATTAGATTAAACTCATATCATTTTTTGATCAGGGTGTGGAACCCATGGTGAGATACTTTAGCTGCCACACCTTTCCATACACATATGTAAGTTCAAATCAGGTACGAGCAACAGCCATTGGGAAGAAGTGGGAGTGGGCGAAGGCAGAAATTTAGTTTAGAATTTAGGCAGTGTTGTGAGGAGAATTTAGGATTACCGAGCAGGAGGGGAGTTTTATACTAGTGAGAGCTCAGGGGTTATTTATTTAGAGACTGATCAAGAAATTTAGGTTTATGGAGGGGGGAGTAGAGTTTTATAGACTTTAGGTTTAGGATGTGTTTTTTTAGGGCTAGGGAGTGGTCTGGGAACTTAGCTTTAGGGATAGGGAGGGAGATTTTGGTTTAGGGAATGATCAGGGAATTTAGGTTTTAAAGAGGGGAGGATGAGAGATTTAGGGTTAGGTAGTGAGCTGGAGATTTAAGTTTAAGGACTGGAAGGGGAGTGTCATGGTTAGGCAGCAACCAGGGACTTTAAGTTTATGGAACAGGTGGGGAGTTTTATGCTTAGAGTTAGGTAGCAAGGTTTCAGGTTAGACTTTGGGAATGTGTGGGAGTTCTAGGATTAGAGTTAGGGTTCTTGGAGAGCTTATAAAATCTACCAGGATCTGGTGACAGGAGGGCTTGATAATTTAGTAGGCCCAGAATAGTGAAAGTTGGAACACTTTCATTTTCGAGCAAGTGCATTGCAAGCTAACATCACATAAGCAAGTGAAATAGACTCATTGCAGAGCTGCTGTTATAAGATTGTCCTCAGTTAATGGACTAACACTTTTGGGACAGGATCTTTAAGTCTTAACTGTGAGCAACTCAAACCACCCCATGTACTCCAATGTTCTGTTTGCAGACTTTGTACATTCTTGTCTGCCAGATATGCTTCTTAAGTTATAACTTTATTAAACAGATATTTAGCTTAGGAACCAAAAGCCTGTTCATAAAACTTTTAAAAATTAGTGGAACATTTTTGGAACAACCTGAATCCTATGGGGTACAATATTGGGTGGCCTGGGAGGAGGGTCTATATTATGTACTTGAAGTTTCAAAACTTAGAATCTCATATGATTGAGACCATATGAGTGAAGTTTAAAACATTGAATATATAATAAAAAAAGAAAAAGAAAAAAAACTTACCTAAATGCTCTGAGCAGGGAGGCAAGCCCCCCTGCACCCCCCCACCCCAGCTATTTAAATATACCAACTCCGAGATCACACTTCAGTGCAGAAAAGGGAAATCTTCCCATTCTGTGCTATACGGAGCCATTTGTTTTAACCTTCAAACTTGTAAATGTTCAATCATATGGTGTCAACCATGTGACATTCGAACTTTTACAAGTTCGAGGTTATAATAGGAACCCTAGGAGGACATAGTTGATAGACCATGGAGCTTTCCCAGCGATGATCTGCACATATCTTCTCCAGGCTTTTGGATACTGGCAAAGACATTTTCCACCTCCACTGTGTCTTTTTTAGACAATGTCAAACTGATAAACCTCTCGACTTAACTAAACCTACAAAGCAATATCTGAATGTGGTATTGCTCAATGCTAGCTGTCTTAACAAGAAACTCTACTGCCAGCAAGCCTCCCTCTCCCTAGAGAGTGTAGACATCCATGTAGAAATGGAGACATGGTTTAAAGTCACTGAGAGAACCCTGGTAGTGCAAGGTTATAATACCTTTCATACTTTTAGACCAGCTACTGCACAGGAGGGAACTAAAGGTGCAGGACTCTCTATCTATATTAAAAACAACCTCACATCCAGACAAGTTAAAGTGCGTGACCCACAGGCACTCATATGTGTGCAACTTACCATAAACAGCATCTCGTTCCATATCTTTGCAACCTGTAGGTCCCCCTCTATGTCCCAGGAAAATGGGTCTATATTACATATTCAAAGTTTCAAAATGTTGATGTTGAACCTTATATGTTCGACAACCTATGAGTGAAGTTTGAAACATCAAAAATATAATAAAAAATTAAAAGGAAAAAATTACCTCAATGCTCTGAGCAGGGGGGCAAGCCCCCCTGTACTCCCCACCCCCCCTACTTAAATATTCCAACTCTGAGATCGCACTTCAGTGCAGAAAAGGGAAATTTTCTCATTCGCTGCTGTAAAGAGCCATTGCTTTTCACCTTTGAACTTTTTAAAGTTCGATCATATGGTGTCAACCATATCACATTCCAACTTTAAAATGTTGGAGTAATTAATAGGGACCCGGAAATCCATACTACCTATCTCAGTATACTACAGTCCCTCAACAGTTTAATCCAATATGATCTTCATGAAGGATATCAACTACCTCTCTATAGACTGGGAATCCTGCACCAAATCTAATGCATAAGCCCCATGATTCCTAAACTTCATTAATAACAACATCCTGGAACAGCATGTTCATACTCTTACCAAGGATACAAACATCCTTGACCTTGTAATCACAAACATGGGGGAATGATGTTCCTTACCCAATGTAAAGTCCTCATTCATCAGATCTGATCATAAGGCAGTATTGCTTGAAAATAAAAATTAAATCTGGGGACCCAGCAAAGCCAAAAACATTTAGGAACTATTCCAAGGCTAACCTCTCTCTACTAAGCAAAGCCTTGACTAAATGCCAAGCCCCCCCAAACCCTGAAGACACCATAACACATGCTATGCTATTTTCAAAATCCCTGTATAGCCATATTGATATCTGTATAGAGCGAGCTCTGCCCACTTGTATTAAGAAAAAGATAAACTCAAAAGACAAGCCTGGTGGAATCACAATATCAATCAGTTTTTCAGCAAAAGAAAAAAAGTCTTGGCCAAGCATAGGAGAAACAAAGCCTAACATACTAAAAGCCTCTGACCAATCTTAACAGGCAGCTAAGAGGGTTAATTAATACTTCAAAGGCTAAATTTGAAGAAAAAATTGCTTCTCAGGCAAAGGGTAACCACAAAGCTTTCTACAGCTGTGTCCATAACCTCAAGGGAAAATATGCAGCAATGTATGGAACTTCCTGTAAAAGGTATCTCTCACACTGGAGTCCATTGCCACACCTTTGGCTGACAGGTTCAGCTCAAAGTTCCCTCCCCGACAGTCCAAAGGAAATACTGCATTTCACAATCCCTGCAACCATTACCAGGGAAAAGGTCATCAATGCACATTCCAAGGCCAATAACACTGCATCAATTGGCCCTGATAACATCCCAGGATACTTACCAAATAGCATGAGACATGACCTCTCTAGTCCACTTAAATCACTTTTCAACTGGAGCCAGCAGTCAGTTTTTGTGCCCAAGGAATGGAAGATGGCTACAGTTATTCCCCTGCACAAAGGAAGTCCAACCAACAATCTGGGTAAATATAGGCCAATAAGTCTGACCAGCCTCATATGTAAAGCCATGGAAAGAATCATCATAAATGTGATAAAGGAGGATATAGGTAATCTGCAAATGCTGGACCCATCACAGTCTGTCCTTGTTAAAAGAATTGCATACATACTAAATCTGGTGGTCTTCTTTGAGAGGGTCACCAAAGCAATGGATGAGGGCAAGACTGTGCACACAGCTTACCTCAACCTGGCCAAGGCTTTTGATACAATACCCCTCTCAGGCATTATAAACATAATCACTAAATTAGGTGTAAACCCTTTTATCATAAGCAATTCAAAGTAAAATAAAAATATGAATATGTACAACAAATAGGCTGTAGACCTACAAAAACTTTATTGCACTTTAACATCTCGGCTAAGCCTTCAAAGAAGTTATATAACAAACACATAAAGACACAAGCTTATATTCAGAAACTATTAATCAATCAACCAATTAAAAATCATTAACAATAAAATAATTAACTAACTAAATTAAATACTTCCAGTAATTACATTCTAATTTCAAACTCTGAGATGACAGTATAACGTACTTTAAAACATGTAGACTCTTTATATAACAATTTCTCTTTAAGTACATTATTTTTACCAAATTGAGCAGAAACTTGCTCCAAAATGGTAGATTTTAATAACAAAGCATTACTTTGATGAAACTGTTTAAAATAGGTAGGTAAATGATTTTCAATTCTCTGATTTTTTGTATCTCAAATATGTTCCTGCGATCTACATTTAAACACTCTCTTACTCTCACCATGCTACTCTGTGCCAGCAGGTGTTAAGTGTAGGTGTGGAGTTCAGATGGTCTGGGGTTCTAGTTCAGGGTGTGCAAATTTTGGGGTGGGAGCCATGGAAAAAATCATCATAGACATGATAAAAGAGTACATAGGTAACTAGTAAATGCTGGACCCATCACAATTTGGCTTTGTTAAAAGAATGTCCTGCCTATTAAATTTGGTGGACTTCTTTGAAAGGGTCACCAAAACAATGAATGAGGGCAAGACTCTGCACACCTTACCACAATCTGGTCAACACTTTTAATACAATACCCCACTCAGGCATTATAGACAAGCTCACTAAATTAGGTATAAACATTTTTACCACCCACTGGATAACCATCTGGCTCACTGCTAGGACCCACAAGTTCAATATAACTGAGGCCACCTCTACTAAGAGGCCAGTAACTAGCAAATTCCCCCAAGGGCTCAGCACTGGGCTCACTCCTTTTTGGCATCAATTTCTCTGAAGTAGAAGCAAATGCTGAAGCTTTATGGCTGACTAAGGTTGCAGAAGAATGCAGACTGGGGGTTATCACTTACTCCCCTGCAGACACTACCATTCTTCGAGTAAGCCTATCTCTGATTAATAAATGGTGCCAAAGCCATGGTCTTAAATTCAGTGCTTAGAAATGCATAATTGTACCCTATGGGAAGTCAACCATCCCGGCTAACTACCATGTAGATAATATACCCCTTAGAGTTCCAGGAAGTACTATGTATATACCAAAATAAGGCAGCTTAAATTGCTAAGTTTCCTTTACCAGGTTAAATATTGTTACATGGTAAGGTTTATGGTACATACATAGAGGGTAGTTTACCCTGGTGTTCTGTGGTCCACAGTTCTTACTAACTGTGATGCATAAAGAATTTACAGTAAGTTGTCATGATGTTGTGTCAGAGTTCATTGCCATATTATGGAAATGAGGGGATGTGGTGCTGTGTAACTTCTACTGGTCGAAGCTTTCCAACATTGCCATGTGGGGGCAGCTCATCTTTGACTGTGGAAGCAGATTTGGCTTTATTATAAGGGACTGTTGTTGGTATGGATTTTTCTTACTTGCAACATAGATGTTGGAGAGCTTGTCATTTTCTGCACTGGTATGTTGCTCGGTACAGTATGATGTAATATACTGACAGGGGAGTGGTCAGTAGAGTAACACCATTTTGAAGTCTGCCATTGATGTCTCATAGCTTACACCATCTGAACAGGTCAATACTCCAATGGTGCTGGCTTTGTGAACTGAATATGATAAGGGGGAGGTGAGATAATTTGCACAGAGGTAGATGTGTGGGACAATAGTGGTGTACAATCATAGGCGCTGGAAGCTGTTGAAGACTGGGGGTTGGAGGGTGACGGGGGCACTTAGTGATCTAAACAGGGCAATTTTTTGATAACTATTTACTACCACAACATAGGTTCACTTGGAGGACATTTTAAGCTTAGCCAATTCCCTTTTGGTGTTTGAATTAACATTTTCTGATTGATCTTACCTATCCAATGGCTGATAATAGTATATTAGCCCTTGTGAGAATAACTGTGATCATACCATAGATAATTTGAGGGGACCCTTGTAAGGGATGCAGCATTTAGGAACTGCCTCTATCCATTAGTGGCATGAGGGACAATCCTGGAATACATTTTCTATTATCCATCCTTAGATCCAAGTTGCATTTGAATATGGACAGGGATGAGCTTTGCTTTATTTTTATGGATATTTCTCATGCTCTGGAGTTGTGGTAGCCTCTGTGATATATATCCATCTCGCCACAACATTCAGTTTAGATACCTGGACTGAGAATTTCTGATGCCATTTGACTTGCTGATGTTCAGTAGGTCCATCTGTACTAGGTTGGAGGATGCCTTTTATGCCAGACATGTCACCTCTAAGCACTCTGTAGGAGACTGAGTATAGTAATACATCTTTGAAGTGGTCCATGCAAGACCTATTGTTTAGGACTTGTATCCTTTTAGTAAGGTATCTCTGAAGGTATTCCAATTGTTGCATGGGGCTGGACAGATACATGCCAAAGTGGGCATTATACAAAATGACTGACCTAATGAGAGCTTTGAAAAGGGGGAAAACAACATCTCTAGCTCTAGTCACAATCAATTTGTTTATAAGTTGTGCAATATAGAAAGGCTTTCTTATGACTCTGGGCACATGCTGGTCAAAAGTTAGGTCACTGTACACACATTCCCAAATGCCAAACAATTAGGTCAGTCCTCAGAGGGCATTGTCATGATTTTGACACCAGTTATTAATTGGGACAAAACTTTCTGCATCATGGTTAAGTCATTTGGGGATTCAGTAACTGCTCCTAGCTTGCAGTCATCTCAAACTTAGCCAGCAAAAGTCCTTTGGTATTTCCTTTTACTTTTGAAATATATATGCCAAACAGAAAATGTCTCAGCACCAAACCCTGGGGGACTCCACTGGTGACTGGTCTCTTCCCCTGTTTTGATCTCCTGCATCCTGTGAGCCAAGTTGGCAATGCAGCTGTTGATGTAAGTGTTTTCTCCTACATTATTCATTGTTTGCACTACACTTGAGTAGGGGATTGTGTGAAAAGCCTTGGCCAGGTCAAGGTAATGTGGTGTGAACTGTTTTACCTTCATCCATTGCTTTGGTAACAAGAGTAAAGCTTAAAAATTTGCCCATGATTTTGAACCTCTCACACTTTCTCTGGGCTGTTTTCAAACACATTTTTAGGGCCATGCATACATGTATGCATTCTTTGATTCATCTTCCTGATTGTATTAAATTATATTCCTTGTATAATACAGCACCAGTTGTTAGAATATGGTTTAAATTTGTAGTTTTGAACAGTCTTCTAGTAAGCAATGAAACAAAGTGTATGAACCAATAATGACAAAACTACCCATTTCAGAAAATTTCAACCATAAAAGGCCACTCAAACTTCTATCATTACAATCCACCAATATCAGTAAATATGCAAAATATCTGCAGAAGTAAGTCATCTAAATAATTCCACATTAAAGAGATCTGTAGCTAATGAAGATGTTGCTGCTAGGAAACAACTTTATACTTCATACTTCACAAATAAAGTGGCTGTTGCCCTTGAAGAATAAGTTGACAAAAATGATAAGCTAGTAATATTGCAATAGGGAATGGATGGCAAACTGATAACGTGTTCATATTTATTATGTAATTCCTCCAAAGGAGGGCATTCAGCATCCACTCCCTTTAAATACAACACAGTACAGTATCAGCTATCCATCTTCATACTGTGGGAGTAGAACCCACAGCCTTTTGCATCAAAAGTAAGGCTACTACCTGTTGTGCTACCAATGCACATGGACTTGTAATAAGCTTCCCCTGAAGCTCTCAGCTCCTTGTAAAAATGTTTATTTATTTAACAGGAAAGTCCAACTTGGAACAAAGCCAATTTTCAGTAGAAGCCCAGGGAGAAATGCTCCAGACACATGTCTATGTAACATTGGAGGAAACTGAAGCACCCAGAGGAAACCCACACAAACACAGAGAGGACATACAGACTCCACACAGAAGGCACCCCCAGCCAACAATCAAACCAGAGAACCTTTTGCTGTGAGGCGACAAGACTACCACTGCACCATCCACTTGACACAACCAAATCTCTCAATTTCACAGCAGAAAAAATCTGGAAAAAGCCAAAATTTATTTTGGGGGGGCAAAAGCCCAAAAACAGGGACACATTTTAAATATTGCTTTCATAATCTTAGAAAGTTGCTAAAATAGTGTTTTGTGTTACCATGTGTTTCCAAAAAAGATAAGAAGACTGAAACTTAAAGAGCTATCATTATTTAATGAATTCCAAAGAGCTATCATTATTTAGTGAATTCCAAAGAGCTATCATTATTTAGTGAATTCCGTTCTCACCGATTTGCCAGAAAACCACAAATTTTAAGTGGAACAGACAGAAATTATGAGCCAAATATTTTGTGAAAATCTAGACAGTTGAGACCTATGGACTAAACTCCCTGAGTGGTTGTGTGGATAGAGAATGCAGGAGTTGACCAGTCTAACTAGACAAGAAGTGGATTTATGTCTAATATAGATAGAAACACTGCCTCCTTTGGTTCTCACATGTTCATTTTGCAGTCTGAAGGTATGAAAGGCATTGTAGCCTTGTAAGGCTGGGGTACTCTCTGAGGGCTTGAACCAGTTTTCTGTGACTGCACAGAAATCTACATCTTCCAGTGATATAAGTGCTTCCAGGGTATGCAGTTTTTGGTTTAAGCTCCCTGTGTTTAGCAGCATGACCCTTATTTTGTTATGACTAGCTAATTTCACATCAGTAAGTTTGTTTTCAAGACTTTGCCTAAAAAAAGCACTTGCCATTCACTCCAATACTCATCATATATATATATATATATATATATATATATATATATATATATGTGTGTGTGTGTGTGTGTGTGTGTGTACACACACACACACACACACACACACACACACACACACACACACACACACACACACACACACACACACACACACACACACACAGCTACTATTGAATAAAATGGAGCATGCACCTATTGAATAAAACAGAACACACCAGCTACTATTGAATAAAATGGAACACACCAGCTACTATTGAATAAAACACACACACACACACACACACACACACACACACACACACACACACACACACACACACACACACACACACACAGTTACTATTGAATAAAATGGAACACACACGTATTGAATAAAACAGAACACACCAGCTACTATTGACTAAAATGGAACACACCAGCTACTATTGAATAAAACACACACACACACACACACACACACACACACACACACACACACACACACACACACACACACACACACACACACACACACAGACAGCTACTATTGAATAAAATGGAAAATGGGTCTATATTAGAACACTGAAGTTTCAAAACTTTGAGTGTTCTAATATTGAACCCTATGAATTGAAAACGTAAAACATCGAACATACAGAACAGCAAATTTTTTCCTAGGGAAAAAAATTGCTGTTCCAAAACACATACAACACAAGCACACCAAACAAACAGCAATCCACTCACATACACCTAAACTCTTACACTTAACCCTACACTAAACTATACATACACCACTAACTATCCACTTACCTTAACCCAAACTGTAACCCTAAGGTCCGTCACTATCGCATAGTCACCTCACCGGCATCCTAACACTAACTCTCCTACCCCACCCTAACCCTCACGTCCACACAATCACACACTTACCTGACCCGCACCCTAACCCTAACTCACCTAACCCACCCTAACCCTCATGTCCACACAATCGCACACTTACCTGTACCTGACCCGTAACTTTCCATCACAGTGCTGAAAATACCAAAGGAACAGAAACAGACAACCAAATTCTTTCCCTAGGAAAAAATTTGGTTTTCTGTTTCTTCGATAATTTCAGTGTTCGCTGAAAATGGGTTGATATTAGAACACTCGAAGTTTTGAAACTTCGGTGTTCTAATATAGACCCCAGAAAACACCAGATACTATTGAATAAAATGGAACACACCAGCTTCTATTGAATAAAACAGAGCACACCAGCTACTACTGAATAAAACAGAGCACACACACATAAACTGGAGCACACCAGCTACTATTGAATAAAATGGAGCACACAAGCTACTAATGAATAAAACAGAGCACACCAGCTACTGACTGGAGTAAAATAAATGGAGCATACAGTGGGAAAACACATAAATAAACCTCTCCTTACCGTGGATGATCTACCAGCAGGCTTGGTGCTCAGGTAGTTTTTTTCTGCGCACACTTTTGTATTTAAATAGCATGTGATGCACGCATGAGTCCGTACAGGTGTTGCAGCTATTAAAGTGTGTGTGGGGGTGCTCCCTCCCCCCTTGCTCTTTGGTTCCGGCACCTATGTGTACAATGGGGCAGGAACACACTCTGCTTTTTACCCCATTGTGAAAGGGTACACTACTCCACAGCACATGATGTTTATGAATAGTGACCTAGGTCCATAACAACACAGCTTCTCCTCTAACTAATGTACTTGCTTTATAATGTGCTTACTGATCAACAGTCATTGAGATATAATCCAAAAATATATAACCCTCAGGTTATCAACTTGAGCCGAGACAGTGAACCTCTTTCTTTGTAGCTAGTTCAGAATTCTGCAGCATGACTATTTAAATATATTTCTTATTACTTTCATATTACTCTGTCAGTATAGTCTGCTTTGGCTGCCTATCTGATCGCATATCACCTGTGAAGTTCTACTGTTGGTTTAATTAGAACTACACTGTCAGGATCTACCATACGTCCACAGAGATTCCACACTAAAAGAATACAGGGCATGAGTAAAATATCCTGTGCAGACTGCCTCAAGGCCCTCTCCCTGTATTCTGTCTCCTACAGGCTGTTGAGGGGAGATCTATGCCTGGCATACAGGGCATTGCCAGATCTCACTCCGATGGACCTTCTGCATATCCATAAAACAAACAGCTCCAGAATTGCCCATTTGAAATACTTAAACTTTTCCTGTGATGTAAAGAGGACAAGCTATGAGACAGGTATGTATCCCAGAGACTACCCCATCTAAGGAACAGGCTTCCCATCCATGCAAAGCAAACTTCCTTCTTAACCCAATTCAAGTGTAATTTGGACAATTGCATGAGGAACAGGAAATTCATCCCTGTTTTGGTACCTTTGTCTCTAATGGACACAGGCAACCTGTAAATGATTCATCTCCCAGTCCCCTGCTTGTAAATGTTTTATCTCCCAAGTCCTTGCTTACACTTATCATGGGTACCAGAACTTAAAAAGGCCCTTGTGGTCATTAGCCTAGTGAACACCTATTAATCTATGAACCTATACCTTAAGAAGCTTTTGGTTCTCTACTGCCCAAGTAGCCCATTAACGTCTTTTTCACTTGGACTGTTGGAGATCCCTATGACCTGTCTTGGATCTTTTAGGATTAAGACCTGCCCCCTCTGCTCTGGAACCTCCTTCTCCAGAAGTTGAAGGATTCCACTGCATTATCCTGTTTTAAAACGTCTTACAAAACACAACTGTTTAACCTTGATTTTTATAATACCTAATTTTGAATAGTTCCCTTTATTTTATAGGTTTGATTTCAGTTCAGGACAGTTCTTTTAGTTTTCTGCATACATTTATCATTATGTCTTGCTTTCTGTTATTCATGCTGTCAACAGTTTAGATTTCTATAACAATTAATGTAATGATTCCGCTTTGCACATATTGTTGATTTAATTATTCTCTGTAGCCGCTACCAAGTGTAGTTGCTTCCTTTTTATTTTTATTTTGTTTTATGCTGTTTTCTTGTTTTCCTGTTCATATTATTAATTCAGTGCTTTATGTCATTTTAAATAAAGTTGAATTTGAACATGAGTGTGACCAAATCTGTATCTATTTTATTAACTGCTTGGCAGCTCTGTGATGAGCTAATGAACTTCATGATCCAAAGCACATGTAACAGATTATGCATTTTATGTTATAGAAGTGAATTGGTAGTCTTTTTTGCTGTAAATGCAGTTGCTAAATGGACTAGACTAGTAGATATTAGTTGAAAGTAGCAGATGCAGGATTTAGTATGAGTTAGGTATAAGGACATGTGGATGAAAAGAAAAAGTCTATTGTAAGCTGGTAAATAATAATAATAGGTTAGAGTAACGCTTTCTTCTTTTACCGTGTGGTTATTGTGAAGGGACGAGCACCTAACTCACAATTGTATCATGTCATTATGCCAGGGCAATGCTTATCTTGAGTGTCATGACCTTCGCATTTGCAAAGAATGAAAGCATTAAAAATGAGTGAAGCATTTAAAAAAATAGTTTTCTGTAAGAATGCTCTTGTTGTTCTTTACTTTTGTGGAAGACACAATTGAGGCTTAACATTTGCACCAGTAAATATCAATTGGTTTCAAAGTACGTCAGACATTGTGCAATAATGGTTTTATATATCATGCTGATTCATGCAGGTCAGGAAGACTTCACTTTCCTATGGGAGAAACCTAGGGTACTGTTGCAAAGCACCTCCTTTGTGTATAGAATAGCTTCCTGTTTGTACCATTTTCCTACGTCCTGAGTACAAGCACACGTTGAACAAAAAAAAGACCAAATGGTCCATTTACAGCAGGTTTCTGTTACTCTGAAATGCATATCTTTAAGACTGGATGGGCTCCTGTACTTGCATTATCCACTAAATGATTGACATTTTCTAGGATTTCATACAAATGAATTAGTTAAATAGCAAATGCAGCTAAAATATAGTAAATAAAGTTGTTTCATCTGTAAATGATTGTGGATAATCATCTGCCCAAATTTTTATTTGTCAAATATAAAAATAAGTTTGCTAAGCAAATTAGTTAAATACTATTTATAATTTTATAACACGTGTGATTCGCTGTAAGATTTCAGAATCCACAACCAAATGTTTAAAGTACAAATTACTTAGTTGTATAGAAACAACTGCCACTGCACTTATGCTTTTTGTGACCACTGATATTAATATTTGTTAAAATCAGCCTTTCACAAACTACTACTGATTTAGATTAAAACTTTTTTGCTATAGATCTTATGACCCCAGTTTGACATATGGCTGGAGAGATGCAGGGATTATTTTTGGTAGTTGGGAGAACTGCATGTTGTAGGGCTAGTTCTCTGCTCTTGGAGGAGGTCAATGAGTTTGCACTGCTTGGCAATCCAATTCTGGAGGATAGAAAGGGCACTGTCACAAGCAGATACAAACTGAGAGATATTCACAGCAAGGTATGCATGCAGAAAAATGCCCTCGACTTACAGAGGCAGCATTTTCAGTTACTGGTATGGCCACTAGACATTAGGGCATAGCACACATCACCCACTAGAAGAAATGTGATATACTCAAGTCCTGTGACCCAACCCCCCTCCCCCAAGTGAGGGAAGTGGTGGGCATATCAGGCATGGAGCTGTCCTGGAATGGTTTCCAATAGCTGTGTTTGCCATCATATCAACCTATAACAGTGTTAACCTTTCTTTGCAAGACTCTACCATGATTAAATATTCTTAAAGCATTTGAAAGCTCCATTCCACAACAATTCAAAATATTTTTTTTTCATTCGGTAGACTAACTCCTCGTTATCATGTATCCTCATTATATTGTTGCCTGTGGTAGTAGGTTATTATATCAGTAGACATTGGCAACAACTAGAAAACAGCTGCATTTTTAGAGGTTTTTATTTTTTTTTACAGTGCCACTGATTTTCTTTAGATTGTGGTCACTTGCTGTAACTATATGAAAAAGTTCAACCAGCATAAATTAGTTTCAGTTAGTAGTGTGTAAATCACTTTGATTATAGAATACTCAATGTGATATACACTCCCCAGGATTCAGCAAGCTCTGCACGGCATGCAGGAATAGTGCAAGAGCTGCTACAGGCAATATGGCTGCCGTGCAATCCAGGAATAAGCTCCCGGGATGTGCATGAGTGCTCCTGCACTATTCCTACACGGACACATCTCCTGTATGCTAATTACCTCATTTGCTAGTTTAAACCATGCAAATGAGGTGAATTAGTGATCCAGGAAGCAGGCAGATGTCCATGCAGGAACAGTGTAGACTGCAGAAATGTATTCAGCCAGTAGCTGAATGCATTTCTGCAAACTACAAAACGGAGGCGTGACAGCTCATACAAATGCATATATTAGAAGGGTTACACATGCCAAAGGCCCAATATATGGCCATAGGCATGAAGAATAATTTCAAAATTATAAAACTTAACTTTTTATTTGTTGGCTGGTTTCAGACGTTTAAGCGCAGGGCAGTGGTGAGCAAATGGATTGGCAATAATAAAAAAAGCTGGAAATAAGCTTTTAAACCAAAATCATAATTTTGCAATGATAGTCAATGGCATGCATAACACAACAAGACTATGGAATAATGGTTGCTAAGGAGAAAGGCTGAGTGTTGGTTTTATAGCCATGCATTAGCTGTCAATCCTATGCAAATGGAGGCAGTGATACTGAATCACAGATTTCCCCATAGTGCTAGCTTGTACCCAACTGTGTAGTTGCAGTAAGACCATGGTGTAAGCCTAAGAGCTAGATGACTTCATAAGGGGGTGTGTTATGCATGCTGTAAGCTTATTGGAGCACTGTGGCCCATGTTTGCCCTTAGCTAAGCACAGCTAAGGAAGGGTGTGTGTCTGAAGCTGCCTAGCAGTCTTTACATTGCCTAAACAGGTGTGGGCACCGCGCACCGGGTTTTAAACAAATAAAAAAAAAAAACAGGAAATAGCAGCTCAATTCACATCTGAGCACTGGGTTTGCGTGGCACATCTTGGGACTTAAACAGGAAGGCAATGGGAAGGGAAAACAGCAGTAGGAAGGTAATCAAGGAGAACTAGCATAGCTGGCAGGTGAAATGTATCAGAATCAGCTAATTACACAGGCAGCAGCCCAGCCCAGCACACTACTATAAACTATGCAAATACCTTTCCCTCTGTTTTTTCCCACAAACTATACACCATGGGTGTGTACAAACGAGGAAGATTTACCTAACAAAAGCAACAAAATGATAGGGGCTGCAATCGCTATCATAAATCAACATGTGGAAGAGGCTGAGGGTGGTGAGGATGACAATGCTGATGACCAACCCACAGTGAGGAGAAGGAGAAGAGTGTACAAACCCAGGGTAATCTACAAGGGACTACATGAGCTGGAGATAAGGACAGGGACCGCCTACAGCAAATTGTTGAGCTCTGATGGCCACGCGTCACACACAGAACCAACAGAGAGGAACCCATCCCAGTGGATACCAAGGTATGTGTAGGCTTAAGAATACTAGCCACAGGTACCTTCCAAAGGCCAACTGGGGATATCATGGGGATCTCACAGGCATCATCATCCAGGGTACTCCACCAGTTCCTGGATGCCATGTCAGCACATGCCGGTGAGCACATATATTTCCACAACACCCGTGAGGTGTTGACCAGCAATATGCATCTCTTCCAACAAATATCAAAATACCCTGGGTTAGTGGGAGCTATAGATTGCATGCACATACAAATCAACTCACCACCTGGTGAGTGGGATAGGGTCTACATAAACTGCAAGGACTTCCCCTCCATCAACTGCCAGGTCATGTGTGATGTCCAGTGCATTATAATGAATGTGTGTGCTGGCAGCCCTGGAAGCTATCACGACTCCCACATCTGGCATATGACGCAGCTGTACCAGAGATTTGCCAGTGGGGGTATCCAATATGGCCACCTAGTGAGGGATGCTGGTTACACACTGGAGCCGTGGCTGATGACACCCATCAGAAATGCAATCACACGTGAGCAAGAACTCCATAATGAGGCACACACAGACCAGAATCATAATAAAGCATGTGTTTGGGATGCTCAAGTCATGGTTTCAGTGCCTGGACATATCCAGTGGGGCCTTGCAGTACTCTCCAGCTACATGTACCAAAATTGTCATTGTATGTGTCATGCTATACAATATGATCCTGTGGAAATAGCTGCAGCAGGAACAGCACAGGGCAGGGCCACACAATCCCCACCATTGCTAAGGCCAGCACAGGCACAGAGTGACTCAGAGGAGGAACAACCTGAGCCTGCCCCTGTAGGCAGAAGGAGGCATGGCCAGTATCCCCAGGCTTTGGCAAAGAGGCAATACATAGCACATACACTGATATGATAGGAACTCAGGGAATGACACCTCTCTCTGACTCTCACATACAGTAAAAGGGTTGCCAAACATGACACTACTTGTGCTTAACCATGTATAGGGTGTGTACTATGTGCACCCGACATAGTCAGCCTTCCAGTACCATCCTCAGTACTGGCACAGCCATAAGGTAAGTCACTCTCACTATCAATTGCTGAATGGAGTAGTATGTTCTGCTACTTGTATCTATGGTACGGATGTGAGCATGCAAGGGAATTGGGTGGCTGAATGGGATGGCAGCAGATAGTAGATACCTATATGGGCAGCATGAAATCCATAACAAATACTGGTGTCAACATAATAGGCAGTACTAGACAAGGTGACAAATCCCACTGCAGGACATGTGGTGGGCAAAATCTGTGTCCATAGGACACACATGTATGCATGTCAGTGAGGCACACATACCCAAAAACAGCCAGCAGGGCAGGTGTAGATGACCACAAAGAAAGGCTGTGCTAAGGCCTCTGATTGATGGCAATGGAGAACAGCCCCCCTCCAGACCTACACAGACAGACTATAACAAGTCAGGCAGTGGGATGTTAATTATGAAGGGTAAGAAGTCTGAAACTGAAAAGTAGGTAAAAAAAAAAAATCTAAGATCTGTACTACACTGATATGCCTCTAGTCTGCATGATAGGTCAGAATATAGAATGAAACGGAAGCCAACAGAGCACCTGAAATACCAGTACAGTCATAGCAAATGTTTACAGCTGTCAGGTGTACCCCTCCCCCATAATCCTATGTAGAAATCTAGTAACGTGTACATGTGGGTATAATAACAGTGGAGCACAGATTACCTGAGTTGGCCAAATTAGCAGGGTAGATTGTTGCATGTGTACAATATGCAGGGCTCTGTGTGTTAGGTTGTTGTGTGTTGTATATTGTGTGAAAGTGGTCAGCATGTAGCTATGGAGGGTTGTGTCCTGGTGGCCAGTGGCCAGTACTGTTAATGACAGGGCCAAGTTCTAACAACTGCAGTGCCAAACACAATGTAACCCAGCAAGACTAAATCCAACAGTAATCCATACTAATTGTTCAGATGTAATATCTGTCACTATCTGAAAGATGGACATGGCATGAATGTGGGACCAGACATACACACAGTACACAGGTGGAAGTACCCTAGACAGAGAGTGCATAAAATGTTACTGTCAAATGGACACACCTTTGGAATTGTACATACAGGTTATCAGCACATTAGTTGTCTGTGTAGTATGGAATACTGATGTAGTCTATCCAAACACTGGCAGACCACAAAAGGCACAGTTATGAAGTACTGAGAAACTGCTGATGTCCCCGCACAAGCCAGGATAAGGGGAATGTCCCACGTATATCTGTGAGTCAGCTGCAAGTAGCTTCCATAGCACACATGCACTCAGCTCACCCCACCATCAGACACAGGTACCTCACAGGTCATATCCCTGCTTTTGAGAATGAGTACAATATGACCCCCACTTCTGTATGGGAATACCCACAGAATGCAGCATGCTGAAGAGGTGTCCCATGCAGGTGTGTCCCTAGCTATAAGCAGCACCCTGCCAGCATCCACACCAATGGATTAATAAGGACAGAAACTATTGCCATTAACACATTGCACACCCACCCTTTCACCCCAGGAGAATAAAGTGGCTTGCAGCCTGGGACTGTAGGAGTGACATAATGCACTGGCCTGCTACAGATGGCCTGCATCACTACCAAATTCCCTACAGTCCTCTGTCAAAGACCTGTGTCTCACCTGTACTGCCAATATATGTTATCTCATGGATTCCCACATAACGACATAACACAGTCCACAGAACACAAATGCAAGGCCATGTTGACAAATCACAGTAGCATGTCCATCGTGTCCTACTGCATGAACTGTGGACCAACCCCTAAATACTGCTGTGATGAAGTTATAAGTATAAGGATACTTATCAGATATCACTTGCATAATGTTAGGAAGAGGATAGAATAACAGAGGGGGTAGAAACATGGATGCCATGGAGTGTGTGAAGTCTGAAACTGTGATGTGTGCCCATACTATCCCTGCCTGCAAACAAAGGAATGGGTGGCTACAAACCTGCTCATAAACCACAATGTGAAGGGGTAATGACCAGATATATGAGCCCTGCCTCTGGGTAATCTGTGTGACTCTGTACAGCTGAGAGGTATGGCCACAGCAGGATACGGCCATTCGGTCACAGTGATAGATGTACAGGCATGAGATCCTCAGCCACCACAGTACCAAGATGCTGGACCATTTACACAGACCCATCAGCAAGTGTCTGCAGCTCCCCCTACTGAATGGCATAATTGTGCAAGAATATGTAGGCTGCAGACCACAATACTGGACACAGCGTCATTCATCTTGTATTTCCAAGGAAAGTACTGCGAGCAAATACGTATATCTGTCAGTAGTTGATGACATAATACATCACAGTGTAAAACAGTGCATGTCTACATATCTCTGATAATACCAAAACCATGTAGCAGAAGCAGCACAGACACAATTAGTTACAGTATCCCACTATCCTTTGCCCATTGTGACCCCGTATTGTCAACCTGTCTACAGATATCCTGCAGAAACAGGTTGCTAGCTGTAAGTGTAGAACACAAATGCCTACACTGGAGTACAACCTACCTGGAACAGATTCACACATTCAATACAGAAGATCATACTGGGCATGCTCCCACACTTAGAGAAACAAAGCCCATGTTTGACAACAAAATACAGAAGGGTCATACTAGGCATGCTCCCACACTTACAGAAATGAAGCCCATGTCTGGCAAAAACAGTGTACTATATATATCTGTTGGTTGCAGATGACTGTGCACACACTCCACATTGCACACCAGTCATGCTTTGTGCACACATCAGATAGGTATACACTCATATATTCAAAGACAATGCACTATAATAGGTCAAACATACACAAACATAGATGTGGGAAAGAGAGAGACAGATAGTGACAAAGAGTTTCCCATCATGAGGCCTGTCCCACCCAGCACACATCCAATTGGCCAATATCACATGATGTGACAATGTCTATCACTGTAGACATTTGCTTCTAGTAGTCCTCAGCACTATAGTGTCTGTGTTGCTTGTAATCATTGTGTAACATGACAGTACAAGTCATTATTCATCTAACAGTTGTATACACAATCCTGTCAAATGCAATGTGGCTGAGTGTTGTGTGTGTTTCCAGAGGAATGGTTTATGGGCCATTCACATGCACTGCACTCCCCATTCCCCTACCTTAGCTAGCCCACTGATGTCAGTCACCTTGATATACCATTTGGAAAACGAACATCCCTATAAGCTCAGTGGCATGTGCAATAACTGTGTAATGCTGTAGTGTGATGTACTAGTTAGGTAGGAGTTCTAAGCCCAGACATGGCAACTGTAAAACTTTGTGTGTAGGGATCAATGCTTTTGAGGCTATTCACAGTTACTACACCTTCCATTGCCCTGGTGTAGCAAGCCTGCTGATGTCAGATACCTTGAAATATTTCCTTGGACAAAATTCAGCTCTGTAAGCTCTGTGGCACATGCAATAACTGCATAATTCTATAGTGTGATGTACTAGTTAGGTAGGAGTTCTAATCCCAACATGGCAACTCTGAAACTAATGCTTTTGAGGCCATTCACAGTCACTACACCTCCCATTGCCCTAATTTTGCAAGGCTGCTGATGTCATTCACCTTGAAATATCCCTTTGGAGAAGGGCTAGCCCTATAAGCTCTTTGGCACATTCTATAACTGCAGACATGGCAACTGTGAAACTCTGTGTGTTTGTATGCATAGGGATCAGTGTTTTTTGAGGCCAGTCACATTCACTACACCTTCCATTGCCCTACTTTAGCAAGGCTGCTGATGTCATTCATCTTGAAATACACCTTTAGAGAAGGGTTAGCCCTATAAGCTGCACGGTGTGTGCTATAACTGTGTAAAGTTATAGTGTGATGTATTAGTTAAGTAGGATTTCTAATCCCAGTCATGACAACTGTGTACATTTGTGTGTGTAGGAATCAATACTTTTGAGGCCATTCACAGTCACTACAAATCCCATTGCCCTACTTTAGCAAGGCTGCTGATGTCATTCACCTTGAAATATAACTTTGGAAAAAAGCTAGCAGTATAAGCTCTGCAGCGCATGCTGTAACTGCGTAATGCTATAGTGTGATGTAGTAGTTAGGTAGGAGTTCTAATCTCAGACATGGCAGCAATGAAGATCTGTGTGTGTGTGTGTGTGTGTGTGTGTGTGTGTGTGTGTGTGTGTGTGTGTGTGTGTGTGTGTGTGTGTGTGTGTGTGTGCGTGTGTGTGTAGGGTTCAATGCTTTTGAGGCCATTCACAGTCACTACACCTCCCATTGCCCTACTTTAGCAAGGCTGCTGATGTCATTCACTTTGAAATATACCTTTGGAGAAAGACAAGCCTTATAAACTCCATGGTATGTGCTATAACTGCATAATACTATAGTGTGATGTACTAGTTAAGTAGGAGTTCAAATCCCAGACATGACAACTGTGAAACTCTGTGTGTGTGTGTGTGTGTGTGTGTGTGTGTGTGTGTGTGTGTGTGTGTGTGTGTGTGTGTGTAAGAATCAATTCATTCAAAGCCATTCATGGTTATTACACCTCCCATTGCCCTACTGTAGCAAGGCTGCTTATGTCACCTACCTTGAAATGTACCTTTGGAGAAGGGCTAGCCCTGTAAGGTCCATGGTGCGTGCCATTAGTGCAGAACAATGTAGTAGCAGTAGCTACACAGCTATGGGTTTGAATCCCATCTGTGGCAAGTGTTTGTGTGTGTACCTCAAAATTCTTGTCCCTATTTACTGCCAGTACACATCTCTGAGCCTGACTTTAGCAGTCCTGCAGATATCACCCACCTTACAAGTATGTGTGTGTGTGCGTGTGTGTGTGTGTGTGTCTGTGTGTGTGTGCATGTGTGTGTGTGTGTGTGTGTGTGTGTGTGTGTGTGTATGTGTGTGTTTGTCATCAGTATCTTGTGTGGAGGTTGCTGTGATGGTTGCTGTGATTGTGTAATGACAGGATTCATTATGTGATGGATTTTGCTAAATTCTTATATTGAGAATCTACTATATGTCACAATGTCCACCTTACAAGGACAACAGATGTCAAACATCAGAGAGGCTGGTGTAGACAATCCATAGTCCTACATGTGACATTATGGATCGGTGAACAATATAGGCAACCCTTGTATTACCCAGAGAACACTCTCCACCCATGTCTCATACACAAACACACTTAGCTAGGCAACAACCACTATATTGGTAGTTCCCTGCATATTGCCCAGAGATAGTAACCACGGTGTGATTGCAGTGGACTACATGCCTCTTCACCATAACACTGCCACTGACATCAGAATGTACTGTGATGTGTAACATCTCCTGACTGAGTGTGTGTTATCCAGCAAGTAAAAGGACACGGCATCCTATTCCATCCTTACTATAGGCAAATAATTGCTTACAGTGGTCCTTTGCTATGTTCCCCACTGGACGTCAGCAACAACTGTAGAGTCTGCAAATGTAACCCACAAAGGGAATACCATGCCTTATAAACATGCCCTGTACGGACAGATGCCACTAACTCCACTGAATACCTGTATCATGCTGTCAGTGTAGGTGCAGGCATGACCTCAGTTCATAGCCAGTTCTTACCACATGAGGTCAGGAATGCTACATGAAATGATAACAATATGTCCACACAACATGCCCCAGAGACCACAGGTGCACTTCCACATGTCACAGAGCATGCATGTGGGACATGTGCACAACCTAGGCACTGTCCATGTTATGGAATATAGATCACATGCATGGCAAGCATTGCACAGCACTGGCCACCCACAATAGTAACCCAGATGAGTGAATGGTGAATAAAATACCCACCTGTCTGGGCTGATCCAGGGGCTACACCCCTGAGCCACACTGGAGACCATTGTTATGTGGCCTGATGCCAGGGTATACCCTGTGCCTAGCCTTGTACAGCCTTCTGGCACAGTCAACTATGACACACCTGTGAAGCATTGAACCCATGCATGTCAGTATTGGCAAATGCGTGTCTGCATGTGTGTGTGCAGATATTAATGATTTTGAAGATATTCACACTCACTACACCTCCCAATGCCCTACTGTAGCATGCCTTCTGATGTCAGTCACCTTGAAATAACCCTTTGGCCACATATCAGCCTGATAAGCTCTGTGGCGCATGTGATACCTGCATAAAACTATAGTGAGTAAATTAGTTTGCTAAGAGTTCTAATCCTGACCCTGCCAACTGTGATAATGTGTGTGAGTCCATGAGAGAGTCTTGGTCTTCCTTCACATCTGCTTTTGTGGACAGCCACATGTACTACACTTCTCTTATCCATCCTTTATCACTGTTGCTGATGTCACTCACCTTCAAAGATACCTTTGGAGAGCTGTCCAACATGTAAGTGCCATGGCGTGTGCAGTAACTGCATAACAATGTAATAGCAATACATAGTCTGGTAGGGGTTTAAAACCCAGTACTGGTAAGTGTGTGTTTGTGTGTATTATCTGTGTGGGTGTTGGGGTGATTGTGTAATGGCAGGGTCCATTGCAGTGTGGGTTTTGCTACATCATCATATTGAGGAGCTGCATGTCCTATTGTCAACATTACAAGGCCAACATTTTCCAAACATTGTAGAGATTCTAGTCAACAATCCTCAGCCATAAATGTGTACAGCCATGTGCAATTTCCATGTGACAGTATGAATTAGTACACAATATAGGCAACCGTCATAATGCCCAGATACCACTCTCCACCCATGGATCATACACAAACATGCTTAGCTCTTACTCTCCTACTCCCTTCCTTTCTTACTTTGTCTTTGTCTGTCTCTCACTCCCTCTTTGGTGGATGTGGAAAAGTACATCTGCTTTGCTTGGGCAGCAGCTTTTGCTTTGTAAGTGATGCTTATGATCAGCTGATGGCCTGTGCACAAATTGCAGTCCCCCACTAGCTAATTGCATGTGGAACAGCTGCGGTATCATTCCTATAGCCAATTGCATGGAAACACACTCCTATAACTAAGCACTTCATGTGGGTGTTTACCCTTTTTATTCACTGTGAGCAGGACTTAATGTAGGCTGTGACACCAGTGCCCTGGCCCAGCAATCAAATAGCCTCAATCCTTACCACTAACACCAGAGAGGGCATCTCATATATGAAGAAATGGATAATAAATACACACAGTAAAGTGCAATTTCCCTTAGCACACAGAGATCACAGTCAGTCCAGGGCTGGTCGCGCCCTTGATCTCCAGGTCTCCAATAAGAATCCCCACTGGCACACTATAGGGTCCAGATCTCAGCCAGCTGGGTAAGCTAAAATCTCCAGCACCCTCTCTTAGCAAACAGTGCTTCATGTCCCTGCCCAAATAGCTGACACACACACACTTTGAGATAAGTTTATACAACCACACAGACACTCCTGGGAAAGGCTGGCACAGGTTCTCCAGCTGTGCCCCTATTACCCAGACTATACAGTAGTACCACCTGCCACCACCCAGCTAATATTTATCAGCTACTCAAAGGCCCTTAAAAGGGTGTCCAATTATTACTGTGCAATATTATTATCCAATTGGTAGTATAACTGAACAGTCAAGGCTTATTAGAGTGACTTGGTACAGTAATCATTATAAATATGCAATGTACTCTAGAGCTTAAATTATCTCTACACAAAACAGCCACAGTTGAAAGGTTCCTCTGCCTCTCCTTTTCCTCGGCTTCTATCACCAAACACCTGGCTTCCAACTCAAGTCTTTTTGGCTCCAGAAGGATTTTTAAGTCCTCTGCAGAAAAGTTGAGCTGTCCATTCTCCAAGGGTATTATATCTCCACTGCCAGTCCGATTGTCCTCCTGGTTGCTGTTTTCTGATGCAGATGTAACCAAGGCTGCAATCAGGTCTGCCTGTGTAAGGCTTTGATGCACCAGTTCCCTAGCCTGGCACATCTCCGCCAACTGGCTCCTTGTCAGCTTTCCATACTCCTCTGCTGACATGCTGCCTGCTCACCCTGACTAACTAAGCTAACAAAAGAAATAAAACAACTGTGATCTGAACTCTGAGTATTCACTGCATGGCTGATTTAGAGTACAAAATACCTTCAAAGCTTACTGTACCCAAGCTACAGGAATTCACTCTACCCACACCACGCCAAGCCAATTAGTATTTGCCACCAATTGATATGTGATGTGGATATCCCACCACTGCCAAACTATTAATATGTGATGCCCATGCCCTGGCCCAGCTATCAAGTAGCCTCAATCCTTACCACTAATACCAGAGAGGGCGTCTCATATATGAAGAAAGGGATAACAAATACATGCAGTAAAGTGCAATTTCCCTTAAGCGCACACAGAGATCACAGTCAGTACAGGGATAACAAATGCACACAGTAAAGTGGAATTTTCCTTAAGAGCACACAGAGACTACAGTCAGTCCTGGGCTGGTCGCTCCTTTGCTGTCCAGGTCCCCAATAAGACTCCCCACTGGCACAGCTATAGGGTCCAGATCTCAACCAGCTGGGCAAGCTAAAATCTCCAGCACCATCTCTGTCCAACCAGTGCTTTGTGCCCCTGCCCAAGTAGCTGACACAGACACACACACTTTGAGATAAGTTTATACAACCACACAGACACTCCCGGGAAAGGCTGGCACAGGTTCTACAGCTTTGCTCCTGTTATCCAGACTATATGGTAGTACTGCCTGCCACCACCCAGCTAATATTTATCAGCTACTCAAAGGCCCTTAAAAGGGTGTCCAATTATTACTGCACAATATTATTATCCAATTGGTAGTATAACAAAACAGTCAAGGCTTGTTAGAGTGACTTGGTACAGTAATCACTATAAATATGCAATGTACTCTAGAGCTTAAATCATCTTTACACAAAACAGTCACAGTTGAAAGGTTTAAAAATATTTAATAATAAATACTAAAAACACAATACAATACTTCTTACTACACAGTGCTAGTCAAGAGTTCAGAGATCACAGAGAAATACTTAAAATAATTCAGTAGTATGGTTCTGACATCACAGAAAAACACTTAGTCTAATATCTCTAGTTCCTAGCTATTTCTAAAAGAATACACAAGTCTAAGATAAGCATACATAAAAAACAGGCAGAGTGCTGATGACTTAGATGGTCAAGACAAAAATGCTTAATCCTCTCTGGTTCTCTCTGTTTAAATTGAAATTGCAGTTCTGATTCACATTACACTTTCCTAGGGTTCCAAGGCTACACATTACATCATTCTTCACACTTCCCTGGGTTCCCAGGCTAACAGAAACTGCATTTACATTCTTAACATCTCCTATTGTTATCTTGCAGCTGGTCAGGAAGCAGAGCAATAAAAATACATTTGCACGTTTAAATCTAGCAATTTAAATCTTGGTTAAAACAAGAGCAAGAATTCCTTCATCTAGACTCTTCAGCAACACTGCCTACATCAAAGGGTCACCACATGCTTTACTTTGGTCAGTAGAGTGCGCTGTTGTCACATTTTTCCAGTGCCACATGTAACACTATTTCTTTACATTTAAGACAACAAGCCTGTAGTTTACATTCATATTTACAAATGACAGAATTATCTGCAAAATTCTATCTGGCTAGGCTGGCGACCTTTATCTATCTTTACCCACTCTTCACATTGGTGGCTGACAAACAGCATCACAGAGGGTAGTTGGATATACATCTTACAACATACACTGTGGAAACAGGCCAACAAACAGTAGGGGGATGTTCCAGATATGAGGACAGAATGTAAGTATTGCTCTTCTACATTTGAAGTAATGTTGGTTTAACAGGGTTTTTGTGGATATGGCTGTTCTACATGATTTAATATCTGTCTTGACAGTGTTATATGGTTCAGGAAACTCTCACCTGTAGGGCTATCTGAGGAGTGGACAGTGTTTGGAGACTTACATGTATTGTGTTACTCACACATTTCCTATTTTTAGAAATGCAGTAGCATACTCTGAGGATTGCAGTCAGTACATTTTGACAGCCATGTGAGTTACTGACTTCATATTCCTCAGCAGACATATGTCACAACAAATCCTGTTACGCCAGTAAATGTCCCAGCAACATGTCAATATTGGCCCTGTGTTAGTGCCTCCAGCCACAACTCTGTCAACCTTTGTACATATGTCATACAGTAAGAGGTGCATATGTTTAGTACATTATTATTTACTGACATCATACCTGATAACAGGCCAGTGAAATATCAGACTGCTAGACATGTTATGTATAATAGGCCTTATATTTGAGGACAAAATCTGGACATTCTGTTGTAGTGTGCACAGTAGTGAGGTCTGTGTACTTATGGTGATTGTCGACAGAGTGTGTAATGTGAATATGTACCTTGGCCTCTGTACAGACTGTGGCAGATGTCATTGTTCTTGGTCCTGTTCTATGTGATGTTGCATGCTGCTGCAGTGTATGGTACCCTATCGGCGTACATTTTTGTAGGGCCAGATTGACACATGCCCCATACCACAGTCAGGCATCAGAATGCACTGTGTATTGGCCAAGTATATGTAGGGTTAGTGTGTGAGGGGCACATATGAGGATGGTGTTGTACATACAATCCATATACTGTAATGTTAAGTACGCTTACCATATGTGACTGTGACTGTGGCTGTGTTCAGACTGGTTGTGGGCATGCACTTTCACACAGGTGTCTGTTACTCTGTGCTGTTACATGCCTGTAGAGCCTGCTATATTTGCAGGTACATGTGTATTCCCCCATAAGAAATATACGCCAGTGTTGTGGCAGTCTGCCTGTAGTTTGCACAGTGCTTTGTGACATGCCTAGCAGCTCAGTGTATTCACCCAGTGTGATGTTATGTCCAGATATTTGACAGATGTACTGTCGCCTGGCCACCATAACTGTTGTGTATTTCTGAAAAAGCAGTGGGATGCTGTACAGATGTATGTCACTAACAAGTGGGTAGTATGTGGGCTTGTGACCTCTGCTCCTCCGGTTATTATGTGTCAGGACATATAGGAGTGTGTGAATGCATATTTTCATGATATCCCCATTAACATGGCTGTAAACATACAATCTGTCAGGCCTGATCTACACGTCTTGCACTATGGGGTGCTGTGTCTACCTCTGGAGTGATCAGAGTGTGTCAGACTGTCCACATTTATTGGTCATATCTCTGCTGTATTCCACAGGATCATTACTGTGATTTGTGTGGTACTGTACTATGATAATCTTATGATGTCTGTCAGTAACTGATGGCATACATGTCAATATCAGATGTGACTTCCCACATAACATTTCTGTTAGAGTAGCAAAAGTCTACATTTATACCTGAAATACTTATATGACATCCCCTTGCACTAAGAGATTGTGACTATTGATGCTGAGGTATAACTCCATTACATGTTATGAAAATATGTTACACATACATACACACACACATATATATATATATATATATATATATATATATATATATATATATATATGTATGTGTGTGTGTGTGTGTGTGTATATATATATATATATATATATATATATATATATATATATATACATATACACACACACACACACACTATATATATATATATATATATATATATATATTTATATATATGTATGTTTTATATATATATATATATATATATGCATATATATATATATATATATATATATATATATATATATATATATATATATATATATATATATATATACACACAGATAAATCTATATATGTCCATATATATAACGCAATATACACATTTATAGCAATACATATATATGTGTATGTACATGTATGCATATATATATATATATATATATATATATATATATATATATATATGTATATATATGTATGTATGTATATGTCTATATATATATATATATATATATATATATATATATATATATATATATATCCATATCATTATGTGTAAATATGACTGCTGCATATACCTACCCAGATGTATCACACTGTATTTATCTGATATGTGTATATTTAGATACAACATATGATTATGTTTATGTTAGGTTATGATTCAGCACTAATATCACTATCAAGTACTACACAACTGTAAAAGTCAAAGCAGCTGTTCACTACTATTCAGTATGTGTACTGACAAATATATTGGAAAAAAACAATCAACATTTTCACAGCTGTGTGGCTCACTGGTTAAGTGCTGTGATTGCAGTGTACAGGGTCTTGGGTTCAAGACCTGTGAAGGCTGTTTATTTTGTTGCTAGGTAGAACAAGGGCTGTTGGATACAGAGTGGTTAAGGCAGTTTTGAGCAGCTTGATTACATTCCAGTGTGATAAAATAGCAGGGTAATGACATTTTTAATAAGTGTATTTAATTCCATGTACATAACATGTGTATGTGTGCTGTCATTACAGAAGAAAAGGGTGTGTGTCTACTGTCTGGGACACCTGAGTATATATGGCTTGTACAACACTTTTCCATTTGAATTTTTTACATACATGAGTAGTGTCCCAAGTTATATGCAGTCATACTGGCATGTTGTGTGTCATTACTTTACTACTGTTGACAGTGCTTTCCCAAGTAGGAGTAGATTGCAGATTGTAGTACTGGAACCAAACACCCCTGCATGCAAAGATGGACTCCGAGTCCTCACTGTCATATTTGTGTGCGAGCTTTGTGTCATTAAGTATTTCCTACTGGATATTGATCTGACATGTGGATATTAACTGTAGACTACTGTGTGTATAGGACATGTCATTGAAGGCTGCTGTCATGTAATAATGGCATACCCATCAGTGTCAGATGTCTATCTGTCCACACAGTTATCCTAATGCATAACCTGTTGGCTAGCTGATGTCTGTCTGTCCTCTGTACAGATGTGCAGATGTCAGGTATCCATCTTGGCTGCTTACAAGCAATCTATGCTTGAGTAACACTTACATGTCTGCCCAGCTATGTTATGAATGCCACAGCTAGGAATCCCCACCCTGTATGCACCACATGCCATGGATACCTCAACTACACTACCACAGTCAACAGAACATGCTTGGGTGCAAGTCTGTAAGAAAGACACTGACCATGTTATGTAATACACGTCGCATACATGTCAACTGGAGCACCTCACTGGCCCTCTGCAAGAGGCAACCAGATGATTAGATGTTGCATTTAACTCCCACCCTTAGGATCACTCCGGTGGCATCAGTTGATAGATGGCCTGCTGGCAAATGGCAGGTGGCATGATACACTGTACACACATCCCCTACTCTTCCCACTTCTCCATGGACAATATCCTGTTATGCACCTATGATCACCTATACCTATGGACCCCAGTACTGACAAATGTGTCAGTGTGCATTACTGAGAATAACAGTGTTTTTGTGTTTGTAGACCTATAGTAGATAATACTCTGAGGCCCTTCACACCCATCACACCCCCATTGCCATAGTTAGATATGGCTGCTGCTGTAATGGACATTACATGTACCTTGGTATACTCTTCACCCTATGGGCTTCCTGTAGCTTGCAGTACCAGCACAACTCTGTTGTACAAATGGGTAGATAGGCATGGGTTACCCTCTGAGTTCTGGCAAGTGTGTGTATGTCTGCAAGTGTGTATATTTGTAGGATACAGCATTCTGAGATCACATTCTCCTAATACAATACACCTTGCTACACAGTATAAGGGATGTTGATTTTACTGACCTTTGGACAGCCTTGACAATGCATCACCCTACTATCCCTGTGGCATGTGCAATAGATGCATATTCCTGTAGTAGCACTCTTGAGATAAAGAAGGGGTTGTATTGCAGTCCTGGTTAATGTGTGATGGTGGGTATGTCAGAGTATTATCATGGGTTTCAGTGAGTACAATATCCAGTGTGGGGTGTGGGTGTGGGGTATACTGTATTTACACCATGGTACCCCCAGTACATGTCCCAAGGTCCACTGTATGGGGACCACTGTCACCATCAATCATATAGGTAAATGATTACACTATCCAGCTCAGTGATGCACGTGCTGTGTGCAACTTAGCTATAACAGAATGGACAAATTGACAAATAAGTTAGCACTGATAAACCCAGGTGTGTGTATGACTGTTATGTGTTGTCAATGTGCATATGATAGTATGTCACACTATGTATTCTTCATAAACAACCAATACATCACCCATTATCATACTGTACAAGGCCTGGTGATGTTTTTCACTTAACATATAACCTGGAACACACCTCATCCTAAAAGCTGTGTGGCATGTGCAATTAAGGCCACATACATTAGTAGCACTACTTACTTAGGTAGTGGTTCTAGTCCCAGTGTTGCCAAGTAAAAGTGTGTGTGTGTGTGTGTGTGTGTGTGTGTGTGTGTGTGTGTGTGTGTGTGTGTGTGTGTGTGTGTGTGTGTGCGTGTGTGTATGAAGGGATCTACTTCAATTTGCAGAATATACATGTCCCAGGAGGTCATCTGTCCAAGAACTGGTTGGCAAATGCTAACATTTCACAGGTATCATCTTTGGAAATTCATTCCATCACAACTAGTAGTAGATGTGTAAATGCCCTCTTCCCCACTGTATAGCTGTACAGTGATACTGGGGTAGGTATATATATCTGGGGGTTCCCTATTAAAATTGCGAAGGTCCACTTACTTAAATATGGAAATGTCGATGCGTATTCATATAACCGCGAAAACAATGATCGTTCTGAAGCACGAAATCCCAAATGTCGAATCATCATAGTTGGCCCTTCTGCGGTATAGCTCCGTAAGGTAAGTGTGTGATAGTTATGGACTTTAGGGTTAGGGTGCAGATTAAGGTAAGTGCATAGATAGTAATGTATGTAAGGTTTAGTGTAGGGTTAAAAGTATGGTTTTGGTTAGTGTATGTATGTGGTTTATTTAATTTGTTTGGTAGGTAGTATGTAGCGGGCGGTGGGGTTGGCCAACTATGATGATTTGAGATTTTGAATTTCACGGTTTAGAGCATTTGATGTATTCACGGTTTGCGCAATATGTGTCAATGTGTACGTATTCACTGAAAAGGACTTTTGCGGTTATAATATAGACCCCAGCTGGGTGTAGATTTTGTGGACACAGCCACCATCTTTGTAGTTATTGTTGAGTGTATCCCTGCTTAGTTGGCTGTAATACTGTATAGTTCATATTAACAGGTTAACTAGTTGTCAATCACACTATCTGCAATTCTACACCACTCCACACCCTCCAAAGGGTAAGGCTGTGCCACCTGCACCAGCACACCTATGTTTACCAAGTTGAGGATTGCACTACATTGGGGAAGGAGACATATACCCTGCCAGTACCATCGTCAATGACATTAAACTAGCAGACTGATTATTTCCCAATGTGGTGTTGTGCCTATTCTGTCTTGATGTAATTACATAGGCTAAAATGGGCTCCTTGCAAAAGTACATACATCCATGTGTACAGTATTCTCTGTGTATTACATCAACACCAAAGCCTCTGTGTGTGTGTGTGTGTGTGTGTGTGTGTGTGTGTGTGTGTGTGTGTGTGTGTGTGTGTGTGTGTGTATGTGTTATACACAAACATGTGGTGTGTACCACCCAGTACACTTACCATTGTCCACTGAGGAATGGTTGCTGACATCAGACACCATGTACTCACCTGTATACACCTCTCAGACATATCAGGCATGTGGCACATGCAGTAACTGTTATACAGACCTGTGACTTGTGTTCAGCTGTACTCAGGATATGGCACAGTCAAGGTGTCACCACAGTGCCATACCCCTTGTAGGAAACAACAGCAGACCAACATCCTGCTAACACATGGACAACTACAATACAAACGGAGTACATTATGGAGACCACAATCACTCAGTGTTAATAACAGCTATAATGCATCATGGCTGGACAGCTACACATCCTGACATGTAAGCATTAAACATTAGTGCTGAAAACATGTTACACAGCATTACATTGGTACACCATAGTACAGTCACCCTGTGCATCAGAACCATATTAACCTGTCCCTGCATTGATGTTATGGATGACAGGGATGTGGCACATGTATCATCATATGCACAGGGTGTGTTGTTGGTTTGCAAGAGACCTAGACTGAGCCATTCATTTGACATCATGTGTGTGTGTTAGAGGGCTTCATTAATAATTGGGCTGTTGTGATGTGGTGTGTGTAGGTATGGGGTTGCCCTAGCTGTGTTGGTGATGGGTGTGTTTATGCATGCACACAGTTCTGCCATGTGGCTGCCCTATACAGGGGTTTGTTGGACAGCTGATGACTGTAACTGGCAGGGTGTGCAGTTCACCATCTCTGGCCATGGACATGAGAACTGTGCCTGCCAGGGATTCCATGGACACCACCAGGTACAAGCCACATTATGGTACTCTCCATTGATGATGACATATGTCTGCTGGATCCGGGTCCCTCTTGGGACCAGCCATGGCTACGTGCATGGGAACTGCTCTCTGTTGTGGTGTGGACAGGGACCCCCCTTCCGTGCTGAGGATGGTACTGCCACTACGGGAGCAGCTCTGACTTCTTGCACATCCACTTCAGCCTCCAGCTGTTGGTGTTGCTGGCCTATGTCCACGTGGCCGTCACACTACTCCCACCATATGCTCAATCACAGACTTTCCATGGTCGAGGATTCCTACCAACTCACCCAACCGTCTATCCAGGACCTCTGCAAAATAACGGTGGGCACCTGCAAGATCACGGATTTTGTCAAACAGAGCAGAATGAGTAGCCCTCTGCAGCCTCAGAGCCTATCTGGTATACTGTTCCATACATGCCTGTGCCTCCATAATGGCCTGAAACATGAGTCTGGTGACACCAGATGTGGCGCTTCTGCCAGGGGCATGATGACCAGCAGTCCTCCTACGAGCACCTCTGTACATCTGCCTGTGGTGTACCACCCCAGGCATCTGGCTTGTGGCTGCTGTGTCCAGACAGATGTGCCACAGACACCACACTGTCTTGTCCCATGCCACCACCTGCCAACTGTCCCTCATCTATGGCCACTGGTAATGAGGTATGTATAGGCAATGTGACTGTGTGCGGGGATGGGGTGGGGTGGATAACAGTGGGATGTCAAACGATGGCACAGCTTCAGCCCCTGACAACCCTGCCTATGCCTCAACACACCTATCATCATTGTCAGGGTCTGTATGGACACTAACATCAGTTTGCCTACAGGAGGGACCCTGACCCATCTCGCCACCTGTGAGAGTAAAACAAGAAATGCACTTTAAGACCTGTACATCATTGCTTAACTGTATATATACGCATGCACACACACACACACACACACACACACACACACACACACACACACACACACACACACACACACACACACACAAACACACACTCTTACAGGTGAGGTTGCACAAATATATTACACACAGACCTCTCATTACTCATCTGTCAAATTGCATGACATATGGCACTCAACAGCATGCAATGCAGCTATAGTCAATCCTTGTAACTGGCATTATACATCTCTGTGATGCATGGGTTGTGTTAGTAGGTGATGCCCCTTCCCCTGGAACACACTGCACCCATGTACACAGTATTGCTGTGCACCTGTTCAGCACCCTGGCATGTACTGTGCACCATACCTCACAGGTGTACATGCCATTGCTGAATGTGTATATGTGTGTCAGTTATGTTTGCTCTGCTGCTCACAGCCCCTATGTGTTTGTCCGACACATACCTGGGATGATATGTGGACAGATGTCATTAGTGAATGCCTGATGTCTGATTTGCAGATCTCATCATCTGTGGTGCATGTATGACCAATAAAATACAATTACACTGGCAACCTTCAAACCTTACTGTGGCTATGAGGAGTGTACACACCCTTATTGACAGGGCACCCTCTTTCCTGATATGCCATGGGGCCACAATACTGCTTATGTTAACATTACACGAACCTGAGATGTGACATATGACCTGTGCAATCAAATGCAGTGTCAAACAAATGTGTTAGTTGTGCAGATGCTGATTGAGATGCATACAATTTGTGGGTGCATAAGTGTGCACACCCTTAATATGATGGTTTGTTGCACCAATTGTTAAGTGTACTACAGCAGTCACTATTCCTGGAAGGGGTATACTAGCCTGGGTCATCTGCATTTGCCAGTATTTGGTCACTCTGTCCGACAAATGTTCCCCAACTCTGCAAGATTGCAAGGTCAACTCATATGCACAGCCCTTGGAGGTCACCAGTGCATTTACTATTGCTGTGGAGTCAGGGTTATGTCTGCCACAATTCATGACCTTGACTGTGTGCAGATACAGCCATTCTTAGCAAGGTTTGGATGTCTGCTTCAGTTCACTGTTGTGTTTCAGGATGACACCTCTCCCTATCCTCAGCCTTTTTGCAGATGCTTGACAACTATGGGCTACACATGAGTGTCATTTTGGAGTGTCCCAAGTTTTCAGAACACCATGTGTACCGGCCTAGTCCCTGCTAATGAATGGCAAACATACAGGTGTACAGTGGCACCAGCAAGGTACAGATGGGGATGGTGGGCCTGAAGAGGGGTGAGGTGTTGCTTGTGCAGCTCATGTATCTTAATTGATACTGCCTGTTGGTTTCCAACTTGGTATTGGTAAACCATTACACATTGCAACACATGCCTTTGGGGGACATTTGATGTTATGCATATGCTACCTGTAGACAGCCCTGGCTGATGTTTTCTGTGGAACAACTGTCCCATCTGATTACCCTAACCCATGGGCTACACTTATACAGAGTCCAGGCAATTGTCGACACAGGTACTGCACAGCCAGTAGTTACTAGACATTCCTGCAACTCACTCAGTGTTGCAGCATATTACTAGGCAGCCTGCATGACCAGTTTGCAACATGTGTTGTCATCTGTCTTGGATGGCCATCTGTTTATTTTCTACATTAATGTTGTTCCATACATCCTCGTCACATACATGACTGCATTGTTTGCCATGGTATATGCAATGGTGAGGTAAGGCTACCTGTCCCACTCCTGCATGCTACCTGTTTGGTATGGGATCCATTCCATGGTTTGTAAGATGTGTGCAAGCCATGTCTGCCTCTGTTGTGTTGCAGGTGAGTGGGCACATTTGATGGGCAAATGTCTTGGACATCAGACCATTTCTTGGTGTGACATTGAGGCCCTGTACTTACTGGAAGGTGCATACTCATGAAGAGTGAATGCTGTCAGTACCTTAAAAGCTGCTTCAAAAATATGTTATTTGGAGTGTATGCACACATATGCTTCCAGTGTTTGTTAAAGTATGTATTCCTCATATTTGCTGTCATAACATAGGATTCCATATTACACATTTATTGCTCATGTTAGGACCACATTACAGGTTGTAGGGTTGTGGAATGCGGTATTGTGATATGCCGTTGTGTAGATCTGTAACAGTTGCCATTGTAATAATGGTATATACACTGCTGTAGCACAGTATAAGGGTGATGTTTCAGACATATTCCTACTGTAGGCCATTTGTCCCACCATTATGTTCATCTTTGTGCACACATCTTGCAATGACAGGTTATTATTTATATTGCAGGACTCTTACATACCCTTCAGATATGCCACCAAGGTGACCATGGTGATGCAGTTAACAGCAACAATAAGTGAACGTGTACATCATGCATTATGGGTAGGTGTGTTAAATGTGTGCAAGGCAAACACAATGGCCATAACATGGCCGGTGTACTGGCAAACCTTAACAAACAACACCATACTCACCAGCTACAAGCTGCTGCCCCAGAGGTATACCAGTGGGATCTACATAGTTGTGTGAGAGATGTGATGTCAGTAGCCACACCTGTGGCATTGGTACAGGGTGGGAGCAGCAGTACAGTACATCAACAGTACAAACCCACAATACTACAGATCATGAACATCTGTTTATTACTACAACACAGCAACAGACTATATACATTTTATCTCACATATGCATGATTAAACTCTACAGATGCAAAACGATAAGCAACAGTAGTCTACTGATGTGCCCTAGGACTTACCTGCATGCTCCTCGTCCATTGTGTGGGTAGCATCAACATCCACAATGCTATCCATAGGGTCTTGTCTTTGCAGACAGGCAGGTGCCCTGAGGCTGGCGAGGAGCTCCTCAGCATGTGTCAAGGGGGGGCTGGATGGCATGTACCCCCCTGTGGCTAGATGATCCCTCCTAACTGCAGCAGCATGCTGACAGGCATGGCAGAGTAGGTCAGTGCAACGATGTTGGACCTGCTCATAATTGCGGTTATGCAGGCCGACATCATTTACCCTGTGAATGAGCTCGTTCCACATGCCAGTCCTCTCCTGCAGATCATGGGCTATATGGCCAAACAGAGTGTGGTAGTGCTGCACCAGGTGGTGTATAATAACCTCATTCTCTTGGGGGGAATAGACTGGCAAGCACTCTCTTGACATGGTGCCTGAAAGACATAAAAAAGAAAAAAGGTCTGAGGACCTCATACTGCGAGGATATAATAGTTGTTAATTCACATCTCTGTCTCCCCCCACCATATCTGCAACAATAATCTGAACACACAACTCAAAGGGTATGTTTACAGCAAACCTACTGAAGGGACATATATCATATTGTACAACAAATTGTGCAATGTGTTTCTAGTCATGTTCCATGTTGAAACACTATCATTGGTGGCTTGTTGTGAACAATGTCACCTGCATGCCATTGTAAGGGCCACTATGTTTCCATATATGCATATGTTCTGTTTTGTGTTAATAGGGATATCTATGCATGCTGTTAGACATAATCCTGGAATGTTTGGACTATTATTACCCACATATGTTCTATAACTGTGACACAATAACATGCTTGGGAAGCCAGTTCCCAGCAGAACCACCTCTCCCACCTCATCTGGCCATGTTATTAGGCCCCAGCACATCTGGGACTCACCCCGAGACATCAGCATCTGCTAATCCTACACTACCTTCGGGTGCAAGCACCTCAGGAGGTGATGTTCGTTCCCCCCCTGGGGCCACACACAGAGAGGATCCTGTCACCTGAAGTCAGGTCCAGAGTCTGGTGCATAGGGAGCTCCACAGAGACTTGGGGGATGTGCTACACCACCATGAGGCCCCTGGTCACAATTACAGGGTCTGCATGCTCCTTCTGCTCAGCCCCCAGCTTATGCACCTTCAGGGCCATAAAGGTTCAGTTGTGACTGCCCATAGGTGGGGACCTTAGTCCCATTGTTTCCATTTGGGGGATCATGGGCTTCCACATTCCAAACACCATTCCCCATCCAAGGTGTTTACCCACCACATGTGTCATATACTGCCCCTGTATGCTGTCTTGCCTGTCTTCCAACCCAACCTACCTCCCGAAATATACCTACTATCCTTCCCCAACATACCAGTCTCACCTTCACAAACAAGGGTAATGTGCTCTCAACATGGATTTCACACCAGACATAACTGTCCATTTTGCATCCGCTTACTACTGTGTATATATATATATATATATATATATATATATATATATATATATATATATATATATATATATATATATATATATATATATATATATATATATATATATATATATATATATACATATATATATATATATATATATATATGTGTGTGTGTGTGTGTGTGTGTGTGTCTGTATATCTGTAGACATACATGTGTGTATGTATATATATATATATATATATATATATATATATATATATATATATATATAAACACACATGCACGCACGCACGCACACACACACACACACACACACACACACACACACACACACACACACACACATATATATATATATATATATATATATATATATATATATATATATATGGGGTGCATTCAAACATCAGGTCTATACTCTCTAACTCTCCTTCCTCCACAGCTGCACTGTTCTGCCTCACTACAAAACAGACAGGTGTCACATGTGGACACAGCATAACATTTGGGGGGTACATATATAGGGACAGATTGCAGGTAAGACTATTACAAACCTATGGCATGTTTGCATGATACATTTCACATTAACATGATGGTCCTGCAGGTGGTGGGGTCTGAAACTCATGTGTCTGTCATAACGTCATTACTTCCACCACCAGCTATTTGCCACACTAATATACATGTCTTGAGTTACAGAACACACACTATGATGACTTACATCTTGTCATTCAGTGCTGATCTGCACAGTTGACAGGTATGGCCCACTGCCCACTGGGCCAGATGCTATGTCCATAGCAGTTGATCAGCAGGACATCATTACAACTCTTGATGGCACATGTTAATCTTTCCACATCATCTATTCCATTATCACAGACCAAGTACTACATTCAATTACATGCATATATGTTTCACATACCTGTTGTAGTATTGTCCTCTCTTCTAGGTACACTTTTATGTGTCCCCTCTGTTATAAAGGTTTGGTTTGTAGTTTTATTTATTTATTTTTTATTTATACTCTCTCTCTCTCTCTCTCTTCCTCTCTCTCGCTCTCTCTCTCCCTCTCTCCACTACAGGGATTGAGCTGCTTTGAATAGGTTGCAGCATGGATTTTGTAGGTGGTGCTCATGATCAGGTGATGGCCGCTGCACCAATCAGTGCTCACCACTTGCTAATTGTATGCAGCCAGCTGAGTAGTACTTCCAATTACCACTGTCATAGCAACCTACTACTATAAATTACTACATCATCTGGGCGTTGTCCCTTTACCTTTCCTGTATGGAAGACATCCTTCCTGTGTGTGGGCAGCCATGTTACATGCAGCAGGTAGTAATACCTCTTACAATAGGACTTACAGACACAGAACAACTACATATTTGTATATGGTCCCAGACCTACGGACAGTGTAAGTATTATTGTTATATGCATTGTATACTGCTAGTGTTACAGGGTTGGTGTGTGCATGCTAGTTTAGCCAGGAATGCAGTCTGTCTGCATAGCTCTCAACTGTGGGCCTATCCACATGATGGCCAGAGGATTGGCTGTTATGTTTTGTCTGTTCACCACACAGGTCTTGTCCCTTATATATCAGTGGCATTCTGTCTGTTGAATGCTATCACTTCATGGCTACATCCATTTGTGTTTCTGACTTCATATTTCTGAGTAAGGGTATGCTGCAACCAATCCTGCAACACCACTAACTTTCACAGTGTATAACAGCAATATTGCAAATATGGCCCCGTATTCCAGCCTCTGTCCTCCACCTATATGCCAGGTTTTGTCCATATGTCATGCAGTAAGAATTTAAGTAGTGACCTATCATTATGTAGTGCTGGCATTCCTGCCATCATTCCAATAATGTCGTGGACTCCCACACATATTGTGAAGTAGGGTCCATATATATGTGGGCTACAGCTGGACAAAATGTGTGTGACCTTGTACAGTCCAGAGGTCAGTGGATGTAACACTGTTATATGCCCTTGTAAGTCATTCTATGAGGGAGGGTTATACACCATTTATAACCTAGGCTGTTGCAACATATGAGAGATATCAATAGTAAGACACATTAAGGTATATGGCTGTGCAAATTCATACATTTCATCATGGGGACAGTGGCAGGCTAGTGCTTACTGACTAACAGACAGTTCTGTTTGTCAGTGTGATAGTGATGTTTTAAGTTAAGCCCTGTTATGTAACAGAAACATTTTCATTGCAACAACTTAATTCTTTTCCCCGTAGGGGTTGAGTACAGAGTGTAATTGAAGGCTGCTGAACTACATCTGTAATTAATTAGTGTTGATTGATTCTTATCTTCCAGGCCAGTGTTTCTTTACTTTTTACTACTTGAAGGCCTTGGCCTGGACATCAACATATGTTATACTTTCAGATTACTGTATCAAATATTTTGCTTGAGAGTTACATTACTCCATTATTATGTATTTCAAACACCTAACTGCTATATGAAATGGCATATACAATTGAAATAGTACACAAATAAACATTTCTATGTATGTAAATCTATGTGTGGTGTCATATCCTTTGACTTCTCTGTAGGTATATGTTTCATGCAATAATTGTCTTTTGTATGAAAAAATCAAACACTGGCCATTTTAAAAGGTGGCAACTGTAGGAATATGGGCTGTTCAATATGCAGTGCACCCTCTAAATATGTATCTTCTTATAGATATCTATACATAGTAATATATGCATATATATATATATATATATATATATATATATATATATATAGTGTGTGTGTGTGTGTGTGTGTGTGTGTGTGCATGTATCATTGGAATGTTTACTACTTCCACATTGTACATTCCCTATGGTAGACAGATTGGTCTGCATGATATGTTATAGATATCATCCTGAGATCGTACAGCTGAGATGGATTACTGTTAACTTTTTGTGGCTAAGTTGTGTAGGGTCCTGGGTATGAGACTTGCAAGTGTTGGTTATTGTGTTGCAAGGTAGATCTTTTCAGCTGTGGAGGGGGGGATGATATCAATAATTACAAGAGGTACTTAGTTGGGCCCCCTCAGTCCCATTAACGGTGCTTTTGGTCATATATTTATTTGTTCTGTTCTTTTATCTATCTATCTATATATATATATATATATATATATATATATATATATATATATATATATATATATACACACACACACACACACACACACACACACACACACACACACACACACACACACACACACACACACACAGACAATATCTGTGCTGGATGATATGTTTGAGAAAACATCAGGCTTATTTACATCTGACATGGCTTAGTGGTAAATCATTTTGACTATAGTGTGTAGGGTCTTGGGTTTTAGACTTGCAAGGGCTGCTTATTTTCTTTCTGGGCAGAACAGGGGTTGTTGCAGACAGAGTGATTAAGGCACTTTAAAGCAGTTGTAAGTGGGTTTGCACAGGTTTGCGTTGAGCTAAGCAATGTTTACATGAGCTTAGCTTTGCTTATGCCCACTTACGGCCACTTAAACCCATGCTAATTTTGAATAAAGAAAAGAAAAAAGGGAGATAGGAAAGTTGTGAAATTGGGGCAAGCAGGGGGACAAACAAGAGGAGAAACAAGTAGGGATGTGCAGAACGGGTGTAGGAAAGGACCATAGCTCTGCATTTCTTTAGCAGCAACAGCTGATTTCAATGTGGGCAATTTAGAATTTAGAGCCTCACACCCTACAGGGAGGTGTGTGGGCATCATACAATATGGATGATTGGTAGGGCTAGATGGTGTGTTGGGTACATGTCTCTGGGTGAAATGCAGAGCTATGTATTTGACGTGCTTTTTTTGTGGGACAGATGCCATTTTTTTTAAGGTGCGAGTGGGATGTTAAGGGAGGATTACTGGTAAGTGTGGTAAGGGAGGCTTGGTAGGAGAGGTTGCATTTGCAGACAGACAAGACAGCAGACAGGGGCAATGTATGACACATTGGGGGTAAACACTTTGACAGTGAGGGTGGTTGGGAAACTGAGGCTCATGAGCCCCCCCAGATGGTAGTAGTTGCACTGATGTCCCCACCTGATGGCAGTCACCACTACTTCTTTACAGCCCCGAAGGTGGCTGTGCTGGGGGTTGGGCTGGAGAGGCCACCTGCCCCTCTATCTGCAACAGGCTGCCCTCCACCTGCCACAGGCAGTCATCCAGCTCCATCTGGAGAGCACTGCACACCATGCCACAGACCTCATCCAGGGTGACAATGTCCTCACCACGCCCACTTCCCAAGGGGGCGAGCCCCATCCCCTGCAGCGGTTCCACCTGAGGGTGGTGCAGGACCAGCAGTTGAGGGAGGTCTAGGTTAGGTCCTAGATGTGCTGGGATCCGGTGCCTTGGCCAGGTGGGGTGGGAGAGGCAGATCCACTGATCTCTGCTTTCCTATATGTGCTATGGTGTGGAAATTAACAATGAATATTGATTAGTCATGCACAACACATTAAAACATTAGTCAAAATAGCATGCATGGATATTCCCATTTACCCAAAACAGTGCAATTATAACAGTGCCATAGCAAGCAGAACCCATGCATATATGGAATGGCATTCAGGGTTGCAACAGCATGCCAGTTAGTGGTATGTCAGGCCGGCAATAAGATGATTATTCAAAAGGAAATATTAGTATGCACACAGTTTAAACAATGATAAACCAAATGAAACAACAGTCCGAACATTAAAGATTTGTTTAGGAGCATGCCATGTTGGTTTCAGTGTGATGGTTGGATCAGATGAGTGGTGGCGGAAGGGAACAGACTCAATTGACAACTGCTATCAAGTATATTTGTCAGTACACTACTATTCACTACTCTATATTCTGACCACACTTACACTCTACCTGGGCCATGGGGCTGGTTCAGTACACCAACACCTATAGATTTCAACAGAGTAATTGTACCCTTATTTTTAGTTATACATATCAGACCTATTTCTATACCAATTTCTTTACCTGTGAGCCTGTGCGGATGAACTGTGTGCACATTACATTGCTGTATCTACACATATTTCAGATTCACATATTAGTTGCAGGCCATGGAGTGTGTGTTGTGTATTTCACATACATCTACTGTGACATTTTCTGTGTGCAGGTTTCCTGGCAACTGGGGAAACTATCCATGACAGCGTGACAGTTGAGGGGCTTGTCTGGGCCAGACTGCAGAGTGTGGATGTCTAGCTTGCATCTATTTGTAGGACTGGGGCTGATCAACACAGCAATTGTACACCTTTCATGGTTATACACATCATACAAGTATTTCTATTCAGATTTCTTTACCTGTGTGCCCTGTATGGAAAATGTATGTGTTGCAGTACATTATTTTTTCTATTCAGATTGCAGTTTAAAATTGTAGAACCAGACTGAGATGTTAGTGGTGGTCCCTGTATTTGAACCATGCTTTGTGTGCAAAATTGAACTACAGGCCTAGTTCTTATCAGACTGAGCTACTGGGGATGTATTGTATATTGCTTGTGACATTTCTATCTAGTACATATTTTTGTGCACTGTATTTTTATTATGACATGTTGCATTGTTTGTTTCCCATTTTCAGTACAAATTATGCATACACAACAGACATTGGTGTCACTGTTTGTGAAACATGTGCACATTAGCTGGATTGCACATTTAACTGTTTTACAACTACATACTGCAATTTAGATTCCCGAGTACTCAGTGTAGGTTTTAGGTCTGCACCTGTTAGCCTTATACATTTCTCAGTACATTCACAGCTACATATGGCTGAAATTGAAAGGTTAACACAGGACAATGCTGGCAGGTAAACAAGTAAAACACATTCTGATGGGAATATGTACTGTTGCTTTTTTCCAGTTATCTGACATGCCCATTCTAAAGTATGCAGACAAGCAGTGCTAACTCAGTTCACCTCAGTTAATGCATTCTGCAGGACATACACATTTCTATTTATCAGGTACAGGTGAGATGACACACACCAGTGTTTGGGATCACCTTTATTAGTTTTGACATACATATCTGTGTACAATCATAACTCCTGCATGATCTGCACAGGGGAATGCTTTTCATTTCTAACTGTTACAATAGCCCTAATATGGCACTTTCTTGGCAGGTTCACTCAGACGCAATCATAAATATTCTAATATTCCTCTCTTGCATATTGTACCTTGTTTGCTACTGATATTTGTATTATACAGCATCTGGGAATACTCCATTGTAACACTGGCAGCATGACACAGGCATTTATTCCTGATTTTTACAGCCCAATTATATAAACAGGCAGTACTACCATTACTATAATTTTGATTTCTTACTGCTAATAGTAGGGGTTATTCTATACTCACCATACTGCCTATGCAGATGGGCCAGTCACTGGGCATGGGCCTGCACATTCTGGGACCTCTCCACAGCAGCTGTATGGGGAGACATCACACGTTAATCACACCTGCAAATGCACAGTCACAAGTTGAACATTTTCCATACCTAGAGATACATAAGACTGCATACTTACAGACAGGTGGGACATCCTGCGCTCGGGCTTCATGGATCCACTGGTCCAACAGTGCATCCCTCCTCTACTTTAGGTCATTATGGTGATGACATACCTGTTCACCAGTCCGAGGTATGCCAGTGGCACTGGTGAGATTACATGCAAGCTGGTCCCAGGCCTCTGCTTTGTACTGTGAGCCCTGGTACTGGCCCTGCAGCAGCCTGCCATCATGTTTTTTATTTAGGAACCCAACCATGACCCTTGACTCTTGGATGCCCCAACATTACACTTGGAAGCGCACACCATCTACAACACCAGCCATTTTGGTCCTGTTGTGTGCAATCCCAAATGGTTATGGCTGTATTCCCATCCGTGTGGTTTAAATAGGGCAGTTGTCCTGCACTTTTTCTTGATTGGTCAGTTTTAATATGCTGCACTATGCTTAGCTCCAAGCAAATCCACATAGCAATGCTTACATCAGCTAAGCAGAGCTGAAAGCAGGTAAGCAATGCTTACACTAGCAAAACATTGCTTTAATCTATTTTTTCATTAAATTTATAAATTATTTTTTACATTTATATTTTACACATTCCCACCCCTACTGTGCTATACATGAGCCATATGATTGACATCTATCATTCGCATTCCTTAAAAGTTTATTAAGTAATTTGCCAGAGGGGAGATTGTATCTGAGCATGTTCTACATGCTATACCATGGCAGTATTACTATGCTGCAGCAGCTTGATGATGTTTTCTATCACATATTTTCAGGATTTCAGCCAGGCTAAGCATAAACAAGCTGTGCGGCACTTAAACTTCAGATTTATTTCATTAAAAATATATATATTATTACTTTTTTATTTTTTATTCCTTTCCTCTTGTCCGACTGCTTCCATGCATGTAGAGCAAGAGTGCATACATTTGGGTGTATGCACTTGAAGGCTGCTACCTTCTAGATGTTTGTGGTTTTTATTTTTTTTTTCAGTGACTGCAGACACTGAAATGTTAGCTATTTACATTTCAGTGCCTGCAGACACTCATTTACTATATAATATTAGAGCCAGGCTCAAATATTATATAGTTTGACACTCATCTGAGTCAGAAAGTGCCACACTGCACTTTCAGAGGGAAGGGGGCGTGTTTCAGGTGCAGACACTGCTGACACACACACCCTGCTCTCATTCCTGGTTCAAGGCCATTTAGTTTAGATAGCAGAGTGCCTTCATGCATATGCAAGGTGCGCTGCTATCCTAAACAGACAAGAACCACTCCGTGCAAGAATAGCCTTATTCTTGCATGGAACTTCATGAATCCAGGGGACTATATTTTGCAAATCCTACTGAGTCTTTTAAAATATGTTTTAAAAGTTCTGCTGTTTTCCAGACACAGTCAGATAGCCAGTGTTTTAAACTTAGAAACAGGTCAGCTCAAGCCACTGATCCCTTGTTTACAACAATATCTAAACTGAATACTATAGCAAACTTTCATACTGTGAAAAATTGAATTTTTTATTTATTTATTTTTTGGATGAAGAAAGCAACTCAGTGTAATTCAGGCAAAATAAGAGCAAGAGTGAATCTTTGCCACCTCTGCTTCTTACATAAAATGAATTTTTCCACTTCAGCTAAAAATCATTCAAGATTTGTATTTTAGTGTGTTATTCTGACTCAGAACTAAATATAGTTCAATAAAACTAAGAGGTTAGGATTCTTCGATAAGTAGTGTGTAGGTGTAGTGCTAATATTCAAGGACTTTGCTGATTCAGACAACTCACAGCTTAGCTGGTGTGTTTCAAAATTGTCTTACATTCACTAGCATGGCAACCATATATGCTAATTATCCCTGAGTTATACTACGTATGTCAAGGAATCCCAGCCTGAGTCCAGTCTTGAAGCAAAAAGTAATGTTTCATTTCTACTTAATTCCTTTGATATGGTTTATTTAAAAAAGACTAGGAAATCCTGGAAATTTTAAAATAGAGTAATTTTTACAGTCTTAGCAAGAGGGACTATAATTATACTGTGCTTGGCTGATTTCTGGCATGGTTATTTACATAGGTTCATAGGTAAGTACTAGGAAGTTGTGCATGTGAGTCATTTTCAGCCTAACCAGTTTCCATTTTTTGTGCTGTAAATAACACATCCCATATGGTTTTAGACTGGCCTTAACCTCCCAAGGTCGATAATTATGTATTACCCCTAATGAGAATAACTGGGATCATACCACACATTATTCTGGTTTCACTTCAGTTGACTACAGCATTTTCTGGTTTTCTCCATACCTTCTTCACGCCTTGTTTTGTTTTATTCATGTTGCCAACAATTTTGAGTTCTGTAATATTTTATGTAATAGTTCTGCTTTGCACATATTATTGATTTAATTATTCTCTGTAATTGCTACCAAGTGCAGTTGCTTTCTTTTGATTTTTATTTTGTTTTATAATGTTTTATTGTTTTCCTCTTCATATTATTAATTCAGTGTGTTATGTGATTTTAAAAAAAGTTAAATTTGAACAAGGGTATGACCAGATCTTTATCTATCTTAAAAATAAATACTTAAGTGCTAGGCAGCTCTATGATGAACTAATGAACCTCATGATCCAAAACACATGTAACAGATTATGCATTTTATGTTATAGAAGTGAATTAGTAGTCTTTTTTGCTGTAAATGCAGTTACTAAATGGACTAGACTGGCAGATGTAGGTGGAGGGTAGCAGATGTAGGATTTATTATGAGTTAGGTATAAGGACGTGGGTGAAAAGGACAAAAGTGTATTGAAAGCTGGCAAAAAATAATAATAGGTTAGAGTGATGCTTGCTTCTTTTACCATGTGGTTATTGTGAAGGGACAAGCACTTAACTTACAACTGTATCCTGTCATTATGCCTGGACAATGCTTATGTTTACCATCACTACTTTTATATTTGCAAATAATGAGAGCATTAAAACTTGAGAGAAGCATTTAGAAAATTATTTTTCTGTGATAATGCTCTTGTTCTTAACTTTTGTGCAAGATCCATTGGCGGCTTGACCTTTGCACCTGTAAATAAGACCGTTTTCACAGTGCGTCAGACACTGTGCACTAACAGGTTTATATATCATGCTGATTCATGTAGGTCAAGAAGACTCCACTTTCCTATGGGAGAAAAACCTAGTGTACTCTTGCAAAGCACCTCTTTTGTGTATAGAATTGCTTCCTATTTGTACCATTTTCCTATGTCCTGAGTACAAGCACCAGTAGAATAAAAAGACCAAATGATCCATATACAGCAGGTTTCTGTTACTCTAAAATGTATATCTTTAAGACTGGATGGGCTCCTGTACTTACATTATGCACTAAATGAATGCCATTTTCTAGGATTTCATACAAATGTTCGGAAGTGAAATTAGTTAAATAGCAAATGCTGCTGAAATATAATAAATAAAGTTCTTTCAACTGTAAATGATCGTGCATAAGCATCTGCCCAAATTTGTATTTGTCAAATGTAAAAATAAGTTTGCTAAGCAAATTAGCTAAATAATGTTATTTATATTTTTCTAACACATGTTCAATGTAAGATTTCAAAATCCACAACTAAAAGTTTAATTAAAGTACAAATCACTTAGTTGTATAAAAACAACTGACACTGCACGTCTATTATTAATGACCATTGATATTTATATTTGATAAAATCATCCTTTCAAAAAGTCAAGCCATTTATTTAAGTGAGTCATCTTTGGTTCATACTGTGACATCAACCTTGACGAAGGTAGAATGCTTCTCAGTGCAAGGCATATCTGCCTGAGACACATATTTAGAGAGATCAGCAATGTATCTCTTCATATAGTCCAGGAAAACACATCTCGGGTCATTAACACTCACATGGAGTATGATAGAAATATACTGGTACCTGTGGTGTATTGACTTCTTGAGTTTTTGTGTAACTTGGTGGATAGCAGTGCCAGATAAAGAACTAACTGTTATAGTCTCCTTGTTCAGTCTGGTGAGTGGGGCATCTGTGTGTCATACAATGGAGTCCCCTATAACAAGAGTTCTGGGTAATGTGTTGATTTGCCTTAAGGGCTTATCCCTTGGGGCTCCACTGGGTGTAGGCATATGTATGGTGTTTGGTGTCATTTTTGGTGAGTGCTATAGAGATTGCTGGGGATAGCCATTGCCAGTTGTATGCTTAGGAGGACTTTGAAGTTTGGGAAGATTGCTTTTTAGTGTCTTAGCATTGGTTAGCCTATATATGTGGTGGACACCATGTGTCTAGGATGTAGTATGTGTGTTCTTGGCAAACTGGTTTGTATACAAGACTTTTGCCTCTGGTGAAATTGTGTATGTGTATGTGTATCTCTCACATACCATGTTTGTTTATTTAAGTATGAAATGGTTGTCTAAGAAGATTAGACAACTGAAGATTGTCTCGGGAATCCTATATCTGCCAACTTGGGTACAGAGACATTTGGAAATTGCATGTCCATGTTATCTGGACCTGCATTTGGGTAAGCTACTCTAGGTCATGGATTGGGTTATACAGAGGTCTCCGTGGTTGGCCCCTTGGGTTTGGCACTAGACTAGGTTAGATTGTACTAAGATTTGATAGCAATGCAATTTAGTGAGCTGGAGACAATGTATAGTAAGGGAGGTTTATTTAAGTCCAATACTGGTTTGCTGGGTTGGCACTTAGTATTATAGATATGTGGAAAACAGTGTGTGGGAAAATACTTAAATAGGTTACACAACTGAGAATAGAATGAAAAGGTAGGAAGGACTATGAAAGCCAGATTACCATATGGGGGAGAAGTCAGAGACACAGCATTTAAAATAACACAGCAAAAGATGGTCAGGAAGTTTGGAGAAAAATCATACTGGAGCTCTAGACCTATGGTTATAATTTCAGAAACGTTTAGCATAATGTCAGAGTGTAGGATGGGAGAGACTGAAAGAAGAGGGGGAAACACCATTATCAAGGTAAAAAGAAAGGAATTGGGATGCATCTTTAAGCAGGTGTATATAGTTATAAGAGTAACAAAGCACAAATCTTAGAGCAGAATTCACAATACTGCCACTACTGCAATCCTACCACAGTCTACAGCACCAGACAATGCAGAACTTTACCAGTAATGTTGTAATAAATGACTAATAGGAAGAAATTCTACTTTCAGAAATAGAAGCACAGTATAATGTATAGACATTGTTAAATCTTGTAGTAATACACAATATTCATACAACTGCAAATGAAGCAACAAGACTAAGGTCCTAGAACAAAATAACTTGTTTGGCTAAACCATGGATAAAAAGTAGACAATACAAAAAAGTATCTCCACACAAGCCACTATGAGTATAATATTAAATTAAAGATTTTTTTCCTATACTTTTGATAAAAAAGCTTGTATCTTGCACCTCTCCGAATCTTGAACAAAAGACCATGAGTCAATGTAGTTCTATGCTATAGCAGACCTGCAGGAGAGGGATTTAATCAAATAAAGCCTATACTGGAGCTCTGTTCCTTTTGTTAGAATTTCAGAAACATTTAGGTTAATGTCTGAGTTAGTGGTAGGGCATACTCAAAGAACAGTGGAAACATTATCAAGAGAAACAGAAAGGCACTGAAATGCAACTTGTATCAAGTATAAAAGCTACAGCAGCACAAATCCTGGATCCAAATTCACAATACTGCTACTACTGCGTACTAAGGCTAGACTACTGGAATTAAATTTGAATAAGGTATATACAGTTATAAAAAGTACTGAAGCACACATCACAGAGCAGAAGTCACAATACTGCCACTACTGCAGTCCTACCACAGACTAAGGCAGTAGACTATGCAAAAATTTACCAATAACACTGTAATAAATGACTAAATGAGGTGGTTCTACATTTGGAAATGGAAGCTCAGTATAATGCATCAACAATACTATAATCTTGCAGTAATACACAATCTTCACACAACTGCAAATGAAAAAAACAAGACTAAGGTCCCAGAACAAAATAACTTTTATTTATTTATTTTTTTTTTTTGCTAAGCTATGCACAATGAGAGAAGTAGGGAGAGTATCACCACATAGGTCACTATAAGTGCAACTTGAAATATTTAAGCAGAATTAAAATAAAGGCTTTTTATATAAAGTGGACTTCAAATGATTAATGGATCCCTTTGTGATTACCTTGAGACAAGCTTGACTGTCAGACATTTTATCTTCTGTTTTAACTTTTAATGCTTTTATTTAATTGGGAAGTGTTTGTGAAAATGTTTGTGCTTATTTTATTGGAATATTTATTTATCGACTAGGGCTAGTATGTTTGTGTGAAGTGTCATTCTGCATTTTGCTTGAATATATTATGTTTGACAGATTAACTGATGTCAACTATTGCTTGCTTTGCTAACCACAATTCAGGTTTCTTTTCTGGCAGAACCTCTAAACAACATACCAGTCCCAGGGTTCTATCTTTCTCAGAAAAATAAATAAACAAACAACTACATAAGTAAGTAAATAAATAAATAGAAAGCTCTTACCTAGATAGCAGGCTCCTTTGGTGCCTCTGCCACGAGTGGGTGACTCTGTTGTGGCCATTTCTAGTTCCTCAGACCATTCACTTTTGTACTTGTGCCCCTCTGTTGTCCCTTCAGCCACTAAGGGCTGGGGGTCAGAAACATTCTTGGTGGCTGTTCAGTTGACTTTGGTGGGCATGGTAGAGCAAACCTCTCAACCGTACAGATTTTCATAGAATGTGAAGATTTTTGCCTCATGTTTTTAGTCTGTTCCTCATAACATCTTTGTTTTTTTGGCAAATGTATGAGGACTGAAGTCAGAAAATCGCAGATGTTTGAGTTTCAGACATCATGCCATTCAGAAAATTCAAGTAATGCAATACCTGCCATTCTAACAACTTTCTAAGTTTATAACAGGTACTGCTATGACTCTGACATAGTCCATGTTGGTGTGAATGACTTGAGACATACCTCTCTGGGCTATATGAAGAGAGACATCACTGAGATCTTTGACTGTGTGTGTCAGGAAGGTATGTCCCTGGCCTTAAGCAGCATTTTATCTTCACCTAGGATGATGCTTCAATATAAACAAAAATTACTTCAATAATTGGCTTAGTTTCTGTCATTCTAAGGGGATCCAGTACCTGTCAGCCTGGGATGGCATGATTGACAGACCTCGATGTCTTGCCAGAGATGGTCTTTATCTGTCACCCCTGGGATTTTAGCTACTGGAAGGAAGTGACAAGGTTGGAATGGAGATGACTGAATATGCTGGTGTACAAGCATTGAATGATGGGCAAACAAGCCATAATTCTTCAGCTGGCTCTTCTTCTTTTTAAAACAATTCAAGCCAATTCTGATAAAATTGCTAGAAAGAAAAAAACTGGAGAACAGATTGACTCAAAAGGAAAAACGAGAGCCCAGTCACCAAAAACAAAATGGTACGTCAGAAATGACTGAAAAATCAAACATAGTGAATTTATCCAGTTATAATCTGTCTACAGTGGACATTATGGTTTTATGCAAAGGTTTACAGTTTATACCAAGTCATAGAGATAATATGGTTGATGCTATTACTGATTTAAAATTATTTGTTTGTAACCTTAGCTTGAAACTGTTTTTTAAAAACTCAGAAACGTGTGGTAGTAGTATTTGTAAAAGGAGAAGTACATTTTTTCCATATAATTGTCCAATCTTATCTGCTTTTCAAGAGCTTTGTGAAATTAAGCTTAGAAATATTTTTGATCAAGCAAATGAGCATATTTTTTATAATTTAAATATGGAGGAACACAAATCCCTATTGGCCTTAGAGAATAATGCTGAAATAATAACCAAACAAGCAGATTAAGGGGGTACTGTTGTTTTGTTTGATAAAAATCATAATATAAGTCTAATGGAACAATTTCTAAGGGATTAGGAAACTTTTAGATAAATGGTGTATAGTGAGGTAACTAAATATGTTTCTAATGTTAATATGATGATTTATGAATTGCAACTACAGAATGACATTACTCTAGAAGAATTTACCTTTTTTACTGTCCCTTATCCAGTATTGCCTGCCATATATGGCTTGCCTAAAATATATAAATCACTTACAACACCCCCCCCCCACCAAGACCCATTGTCTCAGAGAGGGGTTAGGTAACTGAACCTTTTTCTATATATGTGCAAGACCTGTTGAGTAAATATATAACAAAATGTGAAAGTGTAGTTAAAGATTCATGTGACTTTTTGAAAGAGCTATTTGCTCAGAGAAATAAAAATAAGAAGGAACATTTTTTTATGGCAAAACTTGACATAAACTCATTGTTTACTGTTATCCCAAATGATTTTTGGATAGAATGTATTCATGAATTTTTAGTTAGTAACACTGATCTAACAGCACAGAAGATAGGCACTGTATGTGAATTGATTGATGTCATTTTTGACTAATAACATTTTTCTTTTCAATGGGAAAACATATCTGCAGCTTGCTGGGGTGGCCATGGGCACCCCAATGGCTAATGTTTATGCAAACATGGTTTTACATCACTGGGAGAGCAAGTTTATTTACACAAAGGATGGCTTTTGTAATCCTAGTCTGCTATTCTATAAGCGATTTGTAGATGACTGCTTTCTTTTGTGGAAGGGAACAATAGACGAGTTCCAGAAATTTGTACTATTTCTGGAAGGAACCACTGACTTTTTACACTTCAAATCAAGCACATCTGATACTAGTATAGCATTTCTAGATATTAACATATCCTTGGAAAATGGGAAGTTAAATACCAGTGTGCACAGAAAATTGGTGCACGCAAATAGATACATACATAGGTGTAGTATGCATGCCCCTCATACATTCAAAGGCATAGTTAGGAGTCAGCTCTGTCATGTGAGTAGATTAAATACTAAGGAAAATATCTGTAATGAACAAATGAAGCTCATGAAACAAGAATTTACTGAGAGACGGTATGATAGGAATGTTATTGATTCTATGATCAAAGATGTAAAGGAAAGTAGGTCTGGTACTATGGCACCCTATTTTAGTGAAGCTAGCCCCACAATAAATAATCATATAACTGAGGCCCATAAGATTAGTTATGTCACAGCTTATATTACTAAAACTAATGAGATTGGGCAAGTAATATGAAAGAATTGGAACATTTTACTATCTATGCCAGAATTAAAACAAATTGTTACTGAAAAAACATGTTTTGCATATATAAATGAAAGATATCTGAGACAAAGATTATGTTTTAAAGACTTTAAGTTGAATGGAAGTAATGTTAGTGTAATGACCAATAAGAAGGGTCCATCTCCATGCTGTAACTGTAGTTGCTGTGATGATGTGATCACAGATACTAAGTTCATTCATCCAAATACTAAGAAGATATTTGAATTTAATTGCTACTTGGCCACATGTAATAAATGCCCATCATTTATGTAGGCAAAAGTACCAGGAAGCTAAAGGACCGTATAATAGAACACAAGTCTGAGATTAGGAAAAATATACATACAAATGCTTTAGCTAAGCATATAGCAGAAAATATTGACCATAAATTTAAATTTAGAGTTATTAAAATAATATATAAAAATAGGAGAGGGGTGACACTAACAACTTCCTTGAGAATGCTGAATATTCTTGGATAGTTAGATTGCAAGCAGACATGTATCCGGGTGTTAATAACCAAGTTAGTCTAAAACCTGTTTTAATTAAGAGACAACATAAATTGCATTAGAATTAAGGAAAATCTATATTAAAATGTTTTTAACATTTATTTGTATATATTCTAATAATATATATGTGTGTGTATGTGCATGTATATATATATATAGATATATATATATATATATATATATATATGTGTGTGTGTATGTATATGCAAGAGCATTTATATATATATATATATATATATATATATATATATATATATATATATATATATATATGTATATATATATATATATATATATATATATATATATATATATATATATATGGGTTCACTACATAATCTTGAACGTTTGAAATACAGAATTTCAAAAGCTTGAGGCTATAAACCTGAAACCCCTAAGTACCAAAACTACACAAGCGTGAAATTTAAAATCCCGAACATCTAACACACATACAGCACACACATACACATACAAACAGCTTCCCCCCCACAGTCAAACATATCACACTACACTACAGATAAGCAGGGGGGCAAGCCCCCCTGCACTCCCCACACCACCCCTACTTAAATATTCTAACTCCGAGATCACAAAAACAGACACACAAGGCAAACTCACACCCACACGTTACAGTCCCTCACACACACATCACAGTCACAACATACACTTACACACATTAAATCCTCTCACAAACGCACTTACACACACATACTTACTTGAACCACAACACCAGAATCACTAATTCAATATCTCAGAATATCGGGATTTTGAATTTCACGCTTCTGGTCTTTCGGTATTCCGGGGTTTCGGCTACATGGTCTCGAGCTTTTGAAATTCGGTATTTCAAAAGTTCGAGATTATGTAGTGAACCCATATATATATATATATATATATATATATATATATATATATATATATATATATATATATATATATATATATATATATATATATATACTAACTGATTTTTTTAAAAAAGAGGTATGTGTCATTAAATGAAGGTGATTAGTTGTGTTATTTTATTGGTTGGCTGTATCATATGATTCTTACTAGTTTTGCATTTAAATGAGATGCAATGTTTTTATTTTATAGCACTGAGGAAGGGGAACCCAGAAAGCTTTGCTGGATTGTTGTTTTAAATAAAAGATTGAACGTTGCTGTGCTGTTTTTTCTTTTTTGGTGTTGAGTCTTATATAAGCACAGCTTACAGCAGTGGCACTCTTTGTTTTAGTTGTAATTCCAAGGGAATCCAGTACCTGTCTGCCTGGGATGACATGATCGACAGACCTTGATGTCTTGCCAGAGATGGTCTTTATCTGTCACCCCTGTGATTTCAGCTACTGGCTAAGGCTCTTGCCAACCCCATAGTGCCTTTTTGAAGCAGTGTTCCAAGGCCAAAATTTTCAACTTAAAAACTCCATCTAAAAGCAATGTCAGGGTTATGCTGCTAAACATTAGGAGTCTTAACGTGAAACTGCACTCACTGGAAACAGTCCTCATCTTGGAAGACACAGACATTTGTGCAGTCACGGAGACATGGTTTAAGGCTGTAGAGTGCACCCCAGCCATACTGGGTTACACCTGCTTCCACACTTTCAGACCAGAAACTGAAGGTGTGAAAACTAAAGGAAGCAGTCTATCAATATTCATTAAAGATAAATACACCTCGATACAGGACCTCCACCATGAAGCAGGGCACCCACTCTGCCTATTTGGATCTACTTGAATCTATCAAGATACATCCGAACAGCATGGTTTTGGGTGACTTTAACTTCCTGTTCATTGATTGGGTAAATTACTCGTGCTCAAATGGATCTACTTCTAAATACCATAATTCCAAAATACTGAAGACCAGACTATCAAGAAAAGAATCATGAAACTGAAAATCCCAAACCATGTAAGTATTCCCAGGGTAAGTAAGCAGTTGCCCAACACAACATTAAAATAAACTGCACTATCTAAAACTCACCTAGGAGGGGGACTATGACCCCATACCCCCCAAATATATATACCAACTCTGGGATCTTACTACAATGGAGAAAGGGCATAATTCCCCATGATGGGCAAGTGTTTACTTGCCCTCGGAATACTTAACATGGTTTAGGATTTTCAGTTTTGTGATTCTCACCTTGATATTCTGGTCTTTGATATTGTGGCATTACAGTATTTAGAAATATACCTGCTCAAACTCACTTTCCCAAAGGTTCCTTGACTTCATTAACTCAAATGCCCTTGACCAGCTGGTTTATACCCACACAAGGGGTGCAAACATCCTGGATCTGGTGCTTAAATATATGAGTGCCCACTGTAACATCCACACTGTGAGGTCTTCCCTGGTGAGATATGACCACAAATCAGTCTCATTTGAAGTAACTATCACATCTAAGCAAGTAAACAAAAAAATTTCTCCAAAGCAAATTATAACCTCTTATGGGATGGTATAAAGAGCTTCACTATACCTCCCCCCAGATAGAGCTGGCAGCTGTGCCGTGTTCTACACCAATGCTTTATACAAATACCTGTATAACTGCATTGACTTGGTCATACCTGATAAGACAAAAACAAGATCCTCAAGGGAGAGCAAACCTGCCTGGTGGACAACTGCCATTAACTGTCTTTACAATAAAAAGAAGAAATTGCTGTCCAAGAGTAAGAGGGAGTGATCCCTAAACTGAAAACACTCCCTCCTCAGCTTAAACAAGCAAATGGGACTTCTTGAGAAGTCCTCCAAAGCAAATTATGAATCCAAATAAGCTTCCTCAACTAAGGACAACCATAAGGCATTCATTAGCTACACCCGTAACTTAAAAGGAAAGGCCCAGATTTTTGCCGAACTGGTAGTGAATGATACCACAAATACTGAGCCTGTGGACATAGCTAACCTGTTGACTGACAAGTTCTGTGAAAACTTCACTCCCCAGTCCCTGCAACATGTACCCCATGACATCCCTACCACCTGTCCCCTACCTTTCTTCTCTAAAGAGCAAGTCATAAATGCCCTGTCTAAGGCCAAAAACACAGCGTCTATGGGACCTGATAACATCCCAGGCTGCTTCCTACATGGGCTCTAAAAAGAATTAGCAACACCATCGGGTACTATCTTCAGTCATAGTCTAAGAACTGCCTTCATCCCAGCTGAATGGAAAATGACCACTATTATTCCCTTGTGCAAAAGTGGTACTTCCACTGACCCCGGTAACTGCAGACCTATTAGCCTGACTAGCCTTATCTGCAAGGCTATGGAGTGAATCATCATGGACCTTATTAACAAAGATATAAGTAATCTCCAAACACTTGTGCCTACTCAATTTGGATCTGTCAGAAGGAGATCATGCCTATTAAACCTGGTGAATTTCTTTGAGCCAGCCACCAAGGCCCTGGATGTTGGGAAATCTGTGTATACAGCCTACCTAGACTTAGTCCAGGCATTTGACACTATCCCCCACTATCACACATCATTGACAAACTCACCCAGCTAGGTATCAACCGTTATATCATAAGATGGGTTGCTAAATGGCACCCTGATAGAGCCCATATAGTCAAAATAGGAGAATCCACCTCCAGCAGCAGACCTATAACCACTGGTGTTCCACAGGGATCTGTCCTGTGACATCTACTGTTTGTAATCTATTTCTCTGAAGTACAAGCATAAACTAAGTGTCTGTAGCTGACAAAGTTTTTTGATGACTGCAAACTGGAGCGATCATAGACTCCAAATGAAGTCAACATCCTGCAAGAGGGTCTTACACAAACAAATGATTGGTGCCAAAGTCATGGCATTAAACTCAATGCAAAAAAATGTATTATCATCCCTTTTTGGTAATAGCAATGTTCCTGAAAACTACCACATCAATAGCAACACCTTAAGTACACACTTAGTGGTGAGAGACCTGGGCACACAGATTGACAGCAACTTTACCTGTGGCTATCATGTCTCCACAGTGGTAAGAAGGGAATTCTATATTGCTCATCTCATAAGTAAGAGCATTGCCTCCAGAGAAAAAAGTTATAACCTCTCTGTGCTCTACCCTCATAAGGCCAATAATTGAGTACAACACCCCATTTGGTATGTACCTTTCCAAGCACCTGCAGCAATTGGGGAGACCACAGAGGTTCCTCACAATGAAAATTCAAGGTCTTCAGCATCTGTCCAATGTGGATTGTCTGAAATCACTGTCACTTTATTCTGTTTCATACAGACTACTCAGAGGTGATGTTTGCCTTGCATACAAGGCAATCTCTTACCCTGCTTTACTGGAAATGCTGCATATCTCTAAGTCAAATGGTACATGGATTACATGCTCTAAAGACAACCTGGTAGGGGTATTAACAGTACCTGCTGAAGGGACAGATGTGTCTCCCAGGGGTTACCACGCCTTTGGAACAGACTACTACTTCATGTCAAAAGAGAACCTCATTGACCCTCTTCAAACACAATCTGGACAATTGGATGGGTAACAGTAAATTTACCCTGGGTGGGGGGGGGTCCACTTGCATTTCTCTTAGATAAGGGCAATAGGTTCTGAACATGAAAATAAGGGTGAACTTGGCTAGGCTTGTAAGGACCCTAGGGCCTTTAGCCTAGTAACCTCCTATGATCCTATGATAACATCAATTTTAGAAATTGTCCCCATTTTTGGGCCTTTCTCCCCTATTATTTATGACTTTGTCCAGATTTCTTTCTCTAAAAAAATGAGAGCTTTATGGGAGAGCCACTCTTATCAGTCTCAGAGGTAGGAGCAGGAAATGCTTCTTTGACTGGCCAGACAGAGACCTGTTTCTGAGGGTAAAGGTCCATCTGGGAGTCATTCTCCTTCCAGGAATTTCCCTAGGTAAAAGAAACAAAGGACTAAATATTTGTCTTCCTTGGGCTTTGATTCTGTAAATAAATTGTCTTTTATTGGACTGGGTGAGGATTTATTGCAGACATAAAATCTTTTACATTCTGATTGGAATTCTATTAATAAATATAATAGTGTTTGCAGTTTCTGAAGTTTCCTTATCTGATGAACAGGAAATAGATCAGAAAACAGCATCTTTTATTTTTCTGCATAGCAGATTCTGATTCTAAAGACACACCCCTGGATTTACTATTCCTCCGTACAGGACTAGCTTAGTCCTGCACGGAGGCGGTCGTTTAGGAGCAGGACGGCAGCACGCCATGCATAGTAATGAGGCGCGCTGCCTGAGCTCCTAATCTTACATGGAGCATGTAAGAGTGCAGGGGGTGTGTCTGAGAGCAAAGCTCTCAGAATATACACCCCCCACAATGAAGAACAGCAGAAAGGGGTACAAAATGAGCGAGATCACTCACAGGTGTCTGCATATCCCCACCAACAGTCTCCCTTGTGTACAACAGCAAAAGTATACATAAATAAAATGAACAAACCCTTTATTTTTTTTATTTTAAAATCCGATTAAAGCTACCCATAGGTGCACGGGTGTGCCCATCGCTTAGCTACGGTTAATGCAGCTTAAATGGCCAAAGAGGATAATAAGGAAGATATATATAAATGAAGCAGAATAGCAATAGTTTAGTGGGCAGAGCATTTGTCTTATGAGCAGACATTCACGGTTCGAGTCCCACTGCAGCACATTCCATTTTCCATGGCAAAGCATGTTATGACTGATATTTATGTTGCATAACCCACTAAATAACATATTTTTATGAACTGGAGTACTGCAGTAAATGCACATGTGAGGTGTCAATGTCATAATGAATAAAGCACTAGTAAGCAGGTTTAAGCACCAATAAGCAGTAGTAAGCATATTTAAGCACTAGTAAGAGAGTTTAAGCCTGTTTGCACAGGGGTAAACAATGCCTACACTGGTTAAGCAATTCTGAGGCTAACTCTCTGTAAGCAGATGTAATGGCAGGTTAGCAGTGCTTACTATCGTGCAAACCCACGCAAACCCACTTACAAATGCTCAAAAGTGCCTTAATCACTCTGTATCCAATGGTTCTTGTTCTGCACATCAACAAAATAAACAGCCATGCAGGTCTCTAACCCAGGACCCTATACATCATAGTCACAGTAGTTTACCACCATGTCATCACAAAAGTACAGAAGAATTAGGTATCAGCAAACAAGTCTACACCATAGTAAAACCAAACTGAACCTCTGAAAGGAATCGGTATACAGACATATGTGCTTTAACCCACTGCATAACATAAATATGTGAACCAGAGTACAGCAGTAAGGCCAGAAGTCAGGTGTAATTGTAATAGAGTGCTAAAGTCCCCAATAAAACACAAGGACCCCATACAGTGTATGTACACATGAATCATGGATACCAGGCATACATATAAGGTGTAATGAATAATAACTCCATGCCAAAAGAATTTTAATGCAAAGTCTAATGTAAGCAATGCTAAGCATTGCACAGGCCAGCTTAGGAGGTGTAAGCAATGTGTAGACCAGTTAACTCAATGTGCCCAGTGTTATACCCCTTTAAACAATGCCAACCCTAGGTAAGCAGGTTTGCCCATAGCCTAGCCTTTTCAAAACCGGGCAATCATAGAAAAGTGCGGGAAAGTGGCCCTACTTAAACCCAAGAGGTGAGAATACATCTCATAACTGGTTGTAGCTTCCCCTTGCAGGCACAATGGCAGTAAAGGGAGAAGGTGGGCACTTTTGGTTGCAGCGATGGTGCATCCAGGAGTCCAAAGTTATGGCAGGACTCCTTGTCAAAGACCATGATCAGAGACTGCTGCAGGGCCAGCACCAGGACTCCCAATATAAGCTGGAGGCCTGGGACCATCTCGCATGTGACCTCATCAGTGAGCAGGTCAGGCATCACTATGCCATCCTGAAGTGGTATAAGGGGGCCCTCTTGGAGAAGTGGCTCCAAGAGGCTAGAGTGACATGGAATGTTCCAGTTGTGTGTAAGTATCACCCCACTATGTTTGTAATAATTGCCAGCTCAGGTATATCATGGATAGGTATGGCTAAATATTCCTCTTATGTCCCCCACAGCTTCACTGGAGCGGGCCGTGAACCAGGAGGCCCATGTTAGTCGCCTGCCGAGGTTGCAACACAAGGCAAGTCAGTAAAACTCACACATTTACTGTCATAGGAAATAAAATTAAAAGTAATAATAAATTAATTGCCTGTATAAAACCTGTATTGTTCAAGGCAAGTACTGCATACATTAGGGAATATGGCAGGAAGAGTCTCATATCATTTGTATGTCAATAAAAGAGTAATAGCATGACAGTAAAGGTCTAACTGATGGACTGTATTTGTATACCATTGTATCATATGGTAATGTAGATTAGTAATCATGTAACAGTACTGTAGTATTAAGAACTGTTACCCACACTGTGCACCGTAAATTGAATGTGTAGGAATGCCTGTATATGACAGGTGTAATCCCCAGAGGCCATTTAGTACAACTGAGAGACACAGACAGAAAAAAGGAAAAATGCAGACAGCAAAAACCAAATAGCACATGCAACTGAAATGTGATTTGTTGTTTTTTTAGCACACACAGCCATGGTTTGAATTCTGCCAGTGGTAGTACTCTGCATACAGAATCATACCCCACAACTGCACAGATATGTCCAGAATGTCCAGTAAAGTGGCCCATATCTGTTGCCTATCAACTTGTCCCCCTGATAAATCAGAGGGATCATCCCAGATATATAGGCAGCAAACAGGAAATACAACTGATTGACACATGTCTATGAGAACAAAGCTGGCACACTAGCAAGTCCCCAATACCTTATAAAACTAAGAAGCCACGTATGTCCCATTTACACCCCAACTTGTCAAGCTGTGGTCAGAGTGTGTACAATAACAGAGTAAGATGCATGTTCATAATATTAATGTGGAATCTGGTACTGTGTGTGGGAACATTCATGTAGTGCTAATAAACATTTCTCCCACATGTCTGTCAGATACCAACAATGTGCCCAGAAATACAAGAATGAAATCCAGTACTGGTACTGTTTACATTGGTATTGTACGGCAGTGCGACTGATGCATTTGCTCTGAATAATTAGGTATTACACATCACTGTTGCCCACACTGTCCTACAACATATAACTGTCTAGGAAATCTGTATAAGAGTGTTGTCATACAAGGTCAGAATGCAAAATCACAGGGGATTAATAAGATAGAATGCAGATTGAAGATATACAG